>NW_015386468.1:88748-124854 GCF_001527695.2 Protobothrops mucrosquamatus
TTATTATTATTATTATTATTATTATTATTATTATTATTATTATTATTATTATTATTATTATTATTATTATTATTAAGTTTTACCACTTGCCTATCATCACTGCAATGTCCAAATAACAAAAATCCAAAACTATTCCAAAAAGTTTCAGATACAGCATTAAAACAGCAAATTTTATGCACTTTAAAACTGATTTGTTTTAAGCATGCATGGATGGGGAAGTCCTGTGCTAGATGAAACAGAGGATAACACATTCCCCTTAAATAGACTAGGAAAGATTAAAAATAAAACTGCTAATTTCTAACTCCTACCTTCTGATCCACCCCCTTCAGAAGTTCCTTACCCAACAAGTTGTATAAAGACTAAATATAAATTGCATTATTTAAAAAAGAACATTTTCTGTTTATTAATTCTTTCTAAAGTTCTCTACACTAAAGTCTCTTTCTAAATGTACTCTAAAGTGATTATGTTTTTCTTAGTATGACATGGTTAGCTTTTATTTAATATTTGTTGTGATTTCCTTTGGACTAAATAGCAAAAACATACAAAATTACATTGTAATATTTCTATACTTTTCTTTGAAGTGTGTGTATGTAAAGATTCTGCCATCAATAAATGGCATGAATAGTAATATCTTATATAACATAAGGATTAAAAGAAAATGCATTATGATGATACTATTTTCCTATCTAAATCTGCACTGGAAATGTATTGCTTATCAGTTTTTAAATAAATAAATCATACACATATTACTGAAAATTAAAAATAAATTACTATATATAGCTATGTAGAACTATAGATATGTTTGCCACTTTGAGGTGTGTGGTTTTGAACTACACACACAGTAATCCTTAATGAGGATACTTCCATGCATCTAAGAACAAATATTGATTTACTGTTCATACTTTTAACATTAGAAATCCTCAGTCCCATAGAAATGCTGTTTTGAAATCCTGAGAGCTTATAAAATATTTGTATTTTATAATGAGAAACTGGATGAAAATTAGTCAGAATGCTGCCAACAGCTTCTTGAGAAGTGGGCACTCCAACGCCTCTTTGCATGGTGTTGGGAATACCCCTTCTCTCATGGATGAATTAACCATAGCTAGACCCACCCATATATCATCTTCCCGGCAGCCTTAACCATCCTGGAGCATGGATCTAATGTAGTGATGGTCACATTTACATCTCTAGGACCCTGTACATTTCTTCAATTCCAATAGAATCAAATTTTTCCCAGATAACTGGATAAGTCCATCCCCAAGGTATCTCCAAAGCATCTGCACCACACTTGGTCTCTAACTGAAAATGGATCCAAACAATTTTACCCACCAGGTTCACTGAAAATTTCTCAGCATGGCCCTGCAGGTGAATCTTAATGTTCCTCTTATCCAGGAACATCCAGGTAACCATAAATAGGATTGTCTGGCAGGACTGTGTGGACACAGTACAAACAGAGATATATTGATGTTTTGCTGCTCTTACCCCCCCCCCAGATCAGCCTTAATAACTCAGAAATGGTAAGATTATCCTTTGCCTTCCCCAGCAATGCTCCAGAAATCTCATGTGGCATTTAAGTGGGGGAGAGGGTATCAAACTTTATCTTCTTGTCCTGACATAGAGATTACAAACTAATTCCCTGCTTGATTCTTCCCCTGGCTCAGCCAGTCTCTTTCCTACAATTAAGCAACAACAGCTGAAAGCCTGGGCTTCTATTATTCTGCCGATCATGGCCTGGGCCTGGGCCTGGGCCGGGGCCTGAGTACAGAGTACTATATACAGTATCAATACCAAACACTGGGGTGTCTTCCCTAGGAGTTGCCCATCAACTGTCTCCTATTAAAACACTCCAAGTCTATTAGCATCTGAATAGACTGAACCACACCAAGTCCCCCAGAATGTTCATTTCACCCAACTCTAGTGTTCTGGCTCCCTAGCTTGGAACCACTCCATCACTCTGTGAGGAATAAAATTCAACCCCAAGGGTATTAGAAAACAAAACAAGTTTTACTGAAGCATGTGCAGGTAAAGGGCCACACCCAGATTAGTTCAGCATAAACTTTTATACCCTGTCCCGTAGAATATGCCACATCCTTATTTTACAGCCCCAGTTGATAGGTCTAGTGTGGTCACATGCTTTCCGATCACCTAGTAAAAGTATTAGACACTGAAGCTGTACAATTAATAATTCTCCTTTGTTTTACCTTTATTTTTCCCTTTTCAAGTTCATGACATTCACCAACTCAGCTCACAATAGGAGCCTGCTTGTCTAAGATGGATGATACAAATGTTTCAACCCTGTTTCCTTGCCTATCTGTACAATGTAACTAATGCCTGCTTCAAACCAAAAGTTGTGTATATTGTCACTTTAGCAAGGTTAAATATGGCTGCACTTTGGCTATATAATTATACCTTAAAATACTGGCTCTAAATAGTTTTTATAAAATATAAGCTAATCTATATTATGAAAAAATTAACATATACATTTATTACGTACCTCACAACTCTGGTGTGACAGCTATCCAATTAGCAGGCCAGCAGTACTGGGGAGTCCATCACAGTGCTTCACCCCTCTCTGTCCCTCAGACCACTAACCTCACCCTATCCAATTACCTGGCCTTGACCGGCCTCTATCACTATCAGGTAAAATAGTGTCCAATCTACTTCTCCTCTCTTCCCAACTCTCATCCAAGTAAGACAGCGTCTTGTTTAATATCCTGAAACTCCCACATACCCAACACTTGGGCCTATTCCCCAATGGCTCTCACTCTAGGGGAGGGAAGCCATGCCCATTCTCACTGAGTTCTCTGTTTAAACAATATCTACAGGCCACTGGTCACTGGTCCATTGCCCAGGCCATCATTCCACCTAACCCAGCCACTCCACCATCCACTTCTATCCTCATCTGAGTCTTTCCTTTAGTGTCAACATAACAGAGTTGCCAGTAAAGCTGCAACCTTGACACAGGTGTGGGAGGTGAAGGGAGGCAAGGCAAGATTTGTTTTGGATTTGTTCTACAGCCACCCAGCAAATAAAATGTGCAGCATCCAAAAGAAAGAAGATAGTTTTCTTTTTTCATTTGGAGGGAGAGGATGATCCAAAGGAAAGGAAAACAAAAACAAACTAGAGGCCCAGCAAGGTAAAGGATAATGTGGAAAGTTATAAGAGTTTTACATGCTGGCAAAGGAAGGAAAGAAGGAGGGGAAAGAGGAAAGGATCCCACAGAGGAAAAAGCAGCCAGAACAATCTCTGTAAGAGGGAAACACTGATGTATTGTATTGTATTATATTATATACCTGCATTATATTGTGTGAAGAGCCCCATTTCCTGGTTATGTTTATACTGACAGATTATAATAATTCTTGGCTACTATTTGTATTTAATTTCTGATTTGTATTGTGTTTTAACTTTTTTAAATTGTTATTTTGAATGTTCATTGCCCAGAGTTAATGGTTTGAGATGGATGGATACAAGTAGTACAGAGCATATTATACAGCTAATTGTAATAATATAGTAGAAAGACTGTAATATAAATGCTAGTAAAAGAATAGGATAGAAATAATAGTACGAACTTTCACATATATCTATAGGTTTTACATATTACCTTTATAAAATACCTTTGTCTTGCAAAATGAATAGACTTCCCGCTTTTATAAGGGAGAGATAAAGGAATCACATGGTCCAGGATCCAGTGATTTTGTATCTCTCTTGAGTGAGTGAACTCAGTTGACATGGTTTAAAAAGAAATCTGGCAATACACAACAAAGAAAATCAGAGCAAAATTAATAGGGTAAAATATTAACCTAGCAGAAGATCTCTGCAGTAAAATACAACTATTATAATGATGGATAATAACAAATCATGAAAAATACTAGTCTGTGAAGTAAAAATACACTTTACCTAAAACAAAGCAACTAAAACAATTACAAATCTGCATATTAAGATGTTAAAGAGATAATGAATTGATTGTAAAATATGGTATAATCTGATAAGAATGTATATACTGGAATGTCACGTCAAATCCAATGTTTCTTTTTAATTGTTTTATAAATAAAAAATTTAAAAAAAAAAGATGTTAAAGAAGAAATAAGTCAAAAATAATTAAGCCTGAAGCAGTTAAATTTCATTTTCATAATAACCAAACAAAATTTGGCTAATGTATAAAGTAATGGTGGGTTTCATATCTTTAAAGAGAACATTCACCTACAAATTATCTGACTTTCTGTAAATGTTTTTTTAGAGGCAGGATATAAATAGACCTAATATCTCTGTAAAATTTACATTGTTATAATACATGCAATATGTTTTCAATCTCTGTCACCACAGGCAGATGCGCTCAATTAATAGGATCTGCCTTGCAGCAGATGGCTTTAAAAATGCATTCCTGAGCTTGTGGAAAGTTAGATTCTCTAACTGTTTGGCTAGTTTTAAAATACCCTTGTTTAACCAATTTCTGTCAAGTAGACACACTTGTTAATTTGAGCTTGGAATGCCATCTTTTATTCTGTGGGTGAATAGTCATTTAGCTTGGTCATAGGCTATTGCCCGGGACAAAAGAAGTTATCTTTGAAAATAAATGGAGTTAGTCTAACTGGAAAAATTGGATTTTTAACTGGTAGTTTTTCATGATGTTGGAGAACAATTGTCCCAGTTAGGAGGAGGACTCAAGTAGGGAATTAGCTTGGACTCATTGCATAAACCCAAGAGGGCAAGGTCGTGCATACATTCTCACCTTTCCTGTGTACCATGGAGGATGTGAGCTAATGATTTAGTCTTATAAAATTTTAATGGCATTGCTAATAGCATTTGACTTAAGCTGACCTGAAGAGGTCATGAAAGAGCCCTGGTGGTTGCAGTGGTTTGAATGCAGTATTGCAGACTAACTTTGCCCACAGCATGGAGTTCAATCCTGAGAGGCTCAAGATTGACTCAGCCTTCCATTCTTCTGAAGTCGATAAAATGAGGAGCCAGATTGTTGAGGGCAATATACTGACATTTTAAACTGCCTAGAGAGTGCTGTAAAACACTATGGGGTGGTATATAAGTCTAAATGATATTGTTATTGCTATGTTGCAATAGGATGCTGCCAAGGAAAGATCATACAAGAGATGGAGGACTCAGGTGACTTAATGATCAGAGAAGAAATTTAGTTGCATTCCTACTAGCAGAAAGCAAATATATTTTCAATAAAAAGTTGCTGGCAGTAAAAATGTCTTTTAACAATGGAGACATCTCCTGTAAAGACCAGCCCAGTGTATGCAATTTCACATAAAGCATAACAGTGAAAAATACCAAATCTCTTAACTCTTGGAAAATTAGGTGAGCACAACCTTTCTCCCACTTTGATTTTTATATCTCATATTACTAGCCTTCCAAAACAAGCTTCCATATAGCATATAATGCAAGCCACAGAATGAGATTCTCCAGTCAATCCAACAACTATACTATAGTCATACAACTTTGAGCTGCACCATAAATCAGACCAACACAAAAGGGTGGGAGCAAGAAGACAAATTGTTGATCTCTTTGATTGGATTAAAACAGAGCAGCAGCAAAGTGCATACTCCAAGTCTCAGATAGATGAATTCCAGATACTGTTTCATCTTTCACAGTGTGGGAAGGCAGCTGTTGCACAATGGACATTTCAAATGGCCATTTCTCTAGCTTTCTTCAGTGATCTTTCTCCAGATCTATTGTAGTAGTAGATCTAGACTTGTAGTGGAGGTAGACTTAAGATTTTCAAAAAGCTAGACTCAAAATTTATTGTTTTCTTCACAGTGACTAAATAATACAGCCCAGTAGCATTTGTTTTATTTATTTGTTTATTAATAAAATGTATATGGTTGCCCAACTCACTCATGGTGATTCTGGGCAGATTAAGAAAATAAAACCACAATATAAACACCAATAAAACCCCATCCTCCTGGCAACACCATTCAAACCAACCATTTTATGGGCTTCATATTACCCGTGGTACCTAGGCCTATTGGCAAAATCATATCTTCAGAGACTTTCAAAAGAGTATCAAATGAGGGCCAATCTTTTTCAGGAATGATATTCCATGGGCGAGGGGAAATCCCCCCATAGAAAAGGCTCTTCTTGATCCTATCAGATGGACCTCCATAAGAGAGGGACAATCCCCATTCTGATGGATCTGGTAGATATAACTGGGAAAAGATGGTCCTTTAAATAACCTAGCCCCAATCCATATAGACATTTAAAAGTGACAACTAGCATCTTGAACTGGACCCAGAAGCAAATTGGCAGCCAGTGCAGCACCTGCAACAGAGGTGACACATGTGAAAATCTAAGTTTGCACCACCAATTGAAGTTTCTGGATACTTTTCAAGGGTAGCTACATGTAAAGCACATTATAATAATCAAGATAAAAGGTTATTAGGGTGTGAGTGACTATGAACTGGGATTGTTGGTGCAGGAAATGGTGCAATTGATGAACAACCCACAATGGCACAAAGGCACTCCTGGCCATGACTGCCACCTCCTCCTTAAGCAGGAATTGTGAGTCCAGGAGAACCCCCAGATTACACACCAAGTCTGTCTGGGGCAATGTGACCCCATCCAAAACAGAGATGTCAATTTTCCAAGGACCAAAGAGCCCCAACCCCATAGCCATTCCATCTTTCCAGGGTTCAGTTTCAGCTTGTTGCTCCCCATCCAGTCCTTTCATTTGCAGTTGCCAGAAACAGTGAAACCGCACCTGTATCTCTTTGGTTCTTCACTGTGAAAGACTCTCTCCTGTATTCTACATTTATGGATAGCGTTCCTCTTCATTCTATAGACATGAGGAAGAATATGATATGGAAGCAATATTAGACTCTAGATGCAGAAGAAAGCAAGCTGAATACTTGATACACTGGAGAGGCTACCCAGAGTCAGAAAGTTCATGGGAGGCAGCGACAGCTATTCATGCACCACAATTATTATAGCAGTTTCATGACTAATACCCCAACAAATTCCATCTCAACAACTACTGGCCTTGTAGAAATTTTGATAAGCAGGAGGATTTCTTCTAAGAGACACAATGAATGAATTAGTTCCTTCCACATCAAATATACAGGACACAAGGAAGGAGACCAATAGATTCCCAAGGTATAGGCAGCTGCCAGCTCAACTGGAGCAGATGATTTCCAATATATCTTGTGGAGGTACCTAGAAAAAGGGGAATGACACAGCTACATTTTGTTCTCAAAGCCCACAAGCTGTTTCTCATAGGAACTTGGGAGGAACGAATAAGTCTGAAGGTGAGGTAATGATCTTGAGACATGAGGGCTTGCTGCCTGCTTCAGACAAGAAAAGCTTCTCTCCCAAGAGCTGAATGGTCAGGGGAAGAAACTTAAGAAGAACCCAGATAGTTAAAAGTGGTAGAAAGTTTGTACTTTAAGACTAGCAAGATTCTGCCAATGTAGCCTTACAATAAAGTAGAATTAACTCATCTTGTAATGCTTGCTGCTTGGTTAAACCCAATAGGACAATATCATTAAGATCCTGAATTAAATTTCTTTGATCCTCCTGAAAATGCATGCTGGAAAGCTGTGCTGAATCAGATTTGCCCTTTTTATTCCAGCTGCATGGATTTCCTCTGAAGCTAATTATGCGGAAATGTATTGTATTGTAAGAAACAGACCTTGGTATATCCTCCCACTCTGCACTCCAGCCTTTCCTGGCAAATTTCCCAGGAGTGAGGAAGGGGCAGATGTAGATATTTTGAAATACTCTGGTTGGCACTAATCCAAAGCTCTGTAAAGAGTGCTTGGACCTTAAGAGCATTTGAGGCACTAGACAAGACAAATCTCTTTAAAAACATGACTGTGGAGAAATATATTATTTCCATTAGCTCAGTATGGGTTATGTTACACATAAGTATCTGTGACAGAAATTTCAAAATAGCCCTTTTCATGCTCTATCTTTGGTAATTTATTTTGGTTAAACTCTATACGTAGCATAGTTGTAGTATGTGTATTTCATATGATCGTTTAGCACTAAGATTTGTATTTTGATTATTTGCTTTAGTAAATTATGATATAGCACCCTCACTCTTAGCTGTTTTTCTTTCCTGCCTATTTAAAATTCACACCACCTGTATCACTGTCCTTGACTGGGCTAGGGAATTTTTTTTTTATTAGCATTTTTAGTTCCTCTAGTTTGTTATTGGCTTCTGAAGCTGATCAAAGATAGATATGAGTAGGGGTTGTTGCTTTTTTATAAACATCTGCATTAACCTTTAATGAATTATTGGATGAATAAACTTCTTAGCTCTTAAATTCTGTTCCAGCTACCTCACCTTTTTTTTTTTTACAGTTAAATCCTTGTTAGATGATGAAAGCTTGTGAGAGTCCCAGTCAAATACATATGATGGTTATCAACTTTTGACCAAAAACTCTGATGCAGCTTTCTTAAGCTGCCTTTGTTGTGAGACTGTTCCTCCCTGGGCCAGATACATTGGTATTCTGAGTTAGGGTTAAGATTATAGATCTCTTACTGAGTCATAAGACATTTCAAGGTCTACAACATTCAAATACTATCCAAAGGTAAAAAAAGAGAAACATAAAATAGAAATCATAAAACTGAAACTGTCTAACAATATAGGAAGGCATGAGTTGTATTGACTATTTCTCCTATCTTCCCCTTGCATTGGTATTGCATTTTTAATCTTTAACAATGGTCTCAAAATAATATTGTCTCCTATAGTCAGTTACACACACACACACACTCACAGAGAGAGAGAGAGAGAGAGAGAGAGAGAGAGAGACAGACAGACAGACAGACAGACAGACAGACAGACAGACAGACAGACAGACAGACAGATCCAGTGGTGGGATTCAAGCGGTTTGCACCACTTCGGCAGAACTGGTAACTAATTTTTTGTTGCCCAGGCCCAGAATGGACTTCTGGAAGCAGCATCCACACAGAGAACCAGTTGTCCACATATTTGAATCCCACCACTGTATACTGTATATCTGTTAAGTAGGTTGGTATATAATATTGGATTCAAAAGGAACTGAGCATGTAGTTGCATCATTTGACAATTCCTCAAATCAAATACAAAGTTCCATGGGAGCAAAAAAGCAGTCCCAAGAAAATTTGTAGCTGTTTTCAGGAAGTACAGGCAATTGCAATGTTAGCACTCTTGCATGCTCTGAAGTACCAGTTTCCCTTTGAATCTAAAGCACAGCACAGTTATAAAGGTTTATTCATGGGTGGCACTCTGCCAAGAAATCTCAGGGCTGTAGGCTAAATTAGGAAGCCAAAAGGAAAAAAAAATCCAGAATAAAAAAAATGGCAAACTATCCCCATATTATTTACAGAAAAACTAAATAATAGTACATCCGTGCAATCATGAGATGTTAATCTCAGCTCAAAGGGGATTTTATTTTATACTTTGTGGTTTCTATTTATATTTTTGTTTCAAATAAGATAATTTCATAGTATTCCAGAAAAAATGTCTTGAAAGAAAGTATTACTACCATTAATAGACCTGAAAATGATGAATAATTCTTATAATATACTATAAGAAATTGTGACAAAAGCTGAGGTTATAATAAATGTTGATGTTGAATACATGAATTATTGGGAACGGTATCAATTTATATATCATGCTGATTATTCCAGAAGCTAATTATTGATATTTCATTGATTCCTTTGTTATAAGGTCTTGCTTTAATTCAACCTTTTTTAAAATTCTTCTTTAAAATTGTTACAAATAACACTGTCTTGCCTCATTGGAAGAATGTAAATAATTCAGCTGTCTCAGGACTCCATTTTAATTTGTTTATGTTTCCCTATCTGCTTATGGTTTTAAAAAATTAAAATATATGAAATTAATTACACCTTCTTAAATTCAGTATACAAAATAGATAAGATTATTTTCCCTACAATATTTATCAAACTTGGTAATTATGTAAAATGTAAAATGTAAATTTTTAGTCAGTATGCATACAGATCTGCATACTACAGAAATTATTTTGTTCTGTTTTTTAATTTTTGTTTTATTTTGTTTTCAAATTCATGATCTAACAATTCTGAAATTTACATAAACTATTCAAGTACTAATAGTGACTACAATTTAATATAATTAATTCATTGAAAACTAATTGGTAACACATCCCACGACAACAGAAGGAAAACTTCACAAAGATCAGTAACATTTTTAAAAGTCCGGTAAAATCAGTAATATATCAGTACACTAACTATATCATAGTTACATGTAACTAAATATAAATTTATTATAGATATTACAAGGTGCTCCTGTTATACTAGGCTTTACATGATATGACAGCATATTCAGCTACATTATGTAAATTATTTAAGGTTATATGAATTGATTAGTTTTTTAATCAAAGGGTTTATTTTCTGTTTCTTTTGAACTTGAAATTCAGTGGTGTCCATACTAAATAGAGTAGACTCACATTTGTGCTAAAACCATTAAACAAACACAAATTTCTGAAATATTTTCAGAAATGCATTTGCTTCATAAGGAAGGGAACTATCAGATGACATTCTGTGTAAGAAAATTCTGTGCTGGTTTATTATCTGATGGGTCTTCAACATGAATAAAAAGTCAAGGCTCCTTCAAATCATACTTTGAAAACCTACATTTTGACACTGTTGTGGTAGAACCTCTGCCTGACAAATATAGCAGAGTATTCTGGCATATGGTAATTTATGAAGTAGAATGGGATCCACCAAAGTATCAACAATACCAGATTGGCTACTGTTTTGGTACCACAGATGTCTTTATTTCTTGCAAAATATTATAAGAAGTTCTGTTCTGTGAACTTTCTAGCAAAAAAGGAAGGAAGATCTAATCATAGTGCAAATCTGTTAGTGATTATTACCACAAGGAATAAAAAGAAAAGTATAAAGTAGATAAGTAGCCTTATAAAGTTAGCATAATGTTGCAATCCATATGGCAGTTTTCAGACTTGAAAACACACACACACACACACACACACTTTTTTGTTCTTTACATTTTTAGTAACTGAGTATAAAAACTGTGCTCTCTTAAACTGATTCTCAGAGTTGCTCTTTTCAAGTTGGAATTAGCCAATAATATTTAGGGATATATTTATTGTTGAGTTCACATTAAATAAAATGAAAATATGTATTATTAGAAGATTTGGAAAAACTGTTTTCTACATGATAACAAGTCATGACTGAATATTTGCGGGAGGGAGGGTTCTGTGTTGGATGTGTAATCTTTGCTAAAAAAATTTGAAATGAAGGAATAAAATAAATTGCCCTATTTGATTTCTCTCGTCTGTATACAGCTGTGCAGCTCTAGTAGACTGGAAAATTGCCCATAGACAATTTAAAAAAAAAAGTTCTTTTCCAGCAGAAAATTGTAGTGTCATAAAGCACTGTACAGTATAATAAATGTAACAAGACAGAACAACGCTGCCATTAGGCATTATGTAATGAAGTATATCTTTAGAAAACAAAGCAGATCAGTAATTTCATTTTCTATATTAGTCAACTGTAAAGGAAAATACTACAAATTCATATTAATTTAATCAGAACCTGCAGCTTTGCTTTAGTATATATCTATGTCAGCAGAATATTCTAAAGATAATGATTCAGCATGATGCAGAAAATTGCATGATTATCTGTCAGTGTCTTTAGAAGCTTTAGGTACAATGATGAATGTTAGTTTATTAATTAGTTATTGTGTTAATTTTATCTCTACATTATGTTCTAAACTAAATATCTATGTGTGCTTAATTTCTTAAAACAATTTGAGAATAGCGGGAGGGGGGGAAAGTAGAGAGGTTAGTTGAAAGAAGGGAGAGTTACACTAAGCAGTATACTGAAATTTTGGACTTATTATCATGTTAATGGACCAGCTGAGGTTTATCTGGGTATTAATCTTAATACAGATTTTCATTCTTTAATTGCTCCTTTGGTACTATAATGGCATTAGCTGTGAATCTGCACAATATTAACAGTATAATGCATTTCTGTAGTATGAATCCATAATACCACATGGGTATTAAAACTATATACAAAGTGTCACATGTTTCTATTTTCAAAGATTTGATATTATTATTATTAGATATAAAATGATCAAGTATTTACAATTAAGAAATGGGGATTGTCCATACATGCCATTAGGGAAATCAGCGCTCTACCTTCCTTTGCTTGCAGATGGATTGTTGGGGGGAGAAGGGAGAAATAATAAGTCTCTCAAGATTCACAAAGAAACCTGGTGGAAAATGTTCAGCTTGGGAATTTTATCATGTACTTTTCTCTGTTATTGCTATTCTTGGCTTCTCATTCTTGTTTTTATTGGAATTTAGTTGGCTGAGCTCTAACATCTTCATAGATACTGTTAAGTATTTTCTACATGGGCAAATACTAGTATTTTTCTATCATAATGTCTACTGATGCCAAGGTTTTGCCAAGTTTTAAATATTGTAAGTCTAAAACTGCTGAAGCACCTAGATGTTTTAAATATTTATGTGAACTTTGTGTGTGTGTGTGCGTGAGAGAGAGAGAGAGAGAAATATCTAACAGTGTAATTCCTACTGGAATCTAATGACAATAGAAGAAAACAATTCTATTTCATCAGACTCTCAACAAGCTAAAGATTAATTGCTGCATACAGTATTTAAACTTCTACTTAGATATGATACAGAGGCTGAACAACTAAAAATATGTGTGATAATTGGATGTACAATTTCAAGGAAACTATACCAGGGCAACAACTGGAAGACCTATGGAACAAATCTATATAATTCACTCCAAGACAAGGTTTGATACAGAACCCATATAAAATGTTTTACAGATGGCATACAACTCTGTGATTAACTGTCAAAATAAATATATCTCATAATAAATGTTGAAAATTCCATGAAACAGAAAGAATTCTTATAATTCCAGAATATATTGATAAATTATACTTTAATTTATTAAGATTCATACTTACAATTTTGCACAACACTAGAAAAAAAGATACAGTATCAACAATATCAGACTGAGAACTTAAATTAATTACCTTAAGCAAGAATGGTTTCCATTAGCTGTTTTTTTCTGTTCAGTTGTATCTAATTCCAGGAGAATGCCTGGACAAGTTCCTGCAGTGTTTTTGCCAACGTTTTTCAGAAGTGGTTCTTCATTATCCCCTTCCTAGGACTGTGAGAATGTGACTGGCCCTAGGTCACTCAGCTAGCTTTGTGCCTAAGGCACTATTAGAACTCACAGGCTCCTGAATTCTAGCCTAACCACTACACTAAACTGGATATTGATATATTACACAGCATGGTTTCTAAAATTTATCTCAACAGTTACTGCAAATCAGTTGGAATACAAAGAAGAGAAAAGTCACAATTTAAACAACTATTTATATTATTTATTATGACCATACAGTTACTGCAGATGAGCTCTTTTGAAAGCATGCTTTATTAGCAGGATAAAATTTCATCATTTTTAACAAAATCATTTTTTAACTTCACTCCTTCCTGATTATGATCATTTAAATGATAATATCTTCTGTTTGTATTGTCTATGGAGATTCTCAGTCATCCAGGTCATGATTGTCCCAAAGGGGCTTTTTCAAGAGGTAACTAGACTTTTTTATTTTTCTTTGAAGATGTTTTGCTTCTCATCAAGAAGCTTCTTCAGCTCTGACCTGGATGGTGGGGAATGGGAGGATTTATATTCCTTGCAAACAGCTGGTTATTTGCATCCTTTTAGAGAGCCTTTGGGGCCACTTGGAGCTTTGTCTGTGATCTCAGGGTCGCCTGAGTAGTGCAAATGGGTGCAGAGCCTTCTTTCAGCAAATTCTCTTTCAGCAGTTCCAAGAAGGCTCTGCACCTTCTGCACTACTCAGGTGAGCCTTAGGACATAGATAAACCTCCAAGTGGCCTCAATGACTTCCTAAAAGAATGCAAATGACCAGCTGTCTGCAAGGAATATAAATCTTTCCATTCTCCACCCTCCAGTCAGAAATGAAAACGGTTCTTGGATGAGAAGTGAAATGTCTTCAAAGAAAAACAAGAAAGTCCAGTTGCCTCTTGAAAAAGCACCTTTGCACATGTTTTTTTATTCCATGCCAAACTTAACACTTAATGTTTTTCACTAAAATAGATTTTTATAACAAAAACTCTTTGCCAACTTAGATCCTATAGACGTAGACCTCTTTTTACAGCATTGTAATTCATTGTAAGTTGGAATACATGTAAAATATTACTATGTGCTACCTCATACATTAATACATTATTGCAAGATAGTTACTTAGAATTTTTTTTAGTCTGAGGTGAAATCAACCCATATGGCCCTTTTAAAATGTCCAGAAAACTACTAAGAAAATGCAGCAGGTTGTCCTCTTGTCATTCCAAGCACAACTCTCAAGAATAGCCAAAAATATCTCCAAAAGCATTTTGCTATCTTAAGATGACTGTCTCTTTTACTTACTGTTTAAAGCAGTACATCTCAAAGGATAAGTTTTTGAACACCACCCATTAAAATTCACAGTGGCATCCCCAAATCTTATGCATATCTGTGATTAGATGTCCAGTTTTTTAATTGACTTTTGAACATTTAAAGCCCATCCCCAGATTTTTGCAGGTTAATGTGGTGGTATTGAAGTTCTTTTGGTTAGCACAAATAACTCCTGCCATATGGAAGGGCCTAGAATTACTTAATTTTTTTTTCAATCTCAAGGAAGTTGTAAAAATAGTAGGCATTCTATTTCCTGATATGGGTGGTGTAGAATTTTTGTTGTTTTTTTTTTTGTTTTTTATATTAGTAGACTACAAGTTTGTATAATTTAGTCTAAATGAACTTTGTGTGGATTCTTTTTTATTATAATTATTGTGGCTAATTATATCTTTGTGCTGAAGTATTTATGCTTGCAGAAAATGGAAAACCCAATTTTTAATAATGCCTCTTATCCATTGCAATTGGAATCACTCCAAAAGACTGTCCTCTATGCTAGTGTTTTTTATTGGTTCTAAATTGTCACTGAGTAAAACTCTTTATTTTGCATTTTTTTTCTATTTTGAGAAGTTATGCTATTTTTCTCAGAGATTTGTAGGCATCTGAAGCCTTTTTGAAGTGCTCTCTGAAGGGCCTAATATTCAACCTTCATTGACAATAACATCATGGAATTCTTATAATCTTCTATTATCTCATTCTGTATTTACACAAATGGTAGAGGTCACTAGTAAATATCAAAACAAATTTAAATTTATCCAGGACCATTAATCTAAAATTTGTCACAGCAGTTGCGGCTGCATACTGCAGGTAAATAATACTATAGCAGCTTTGGCAGAGAAGCTAAGCCTTTAACAGCTTAGCTAAGAATGGGGAGAAGAGAATCAAAATTATAAATGTCTGACAGAGATAGTTTTTAAGATAGCAATCACACTGTAGAACTGTTCATGTCTAAGCAGGTTCCTGTCACCTTCTTTGAATAATTACATTTTTCTTTATTACTTGTTGTTTAATTTAGTCTTTTTTTGGCCAAAACTATCCTTTTCACTTGTAGTATCTTTTCTTCATAATAATAAGAGTCTATAAATTATTTAATGTTTATAGCAGTATTGGAAGTAATTTTTAGTAGGCCACATTTTTAAAAGAATAATCTATCATTCTTAGATAAAATTTAGACGGATGTTTGAATTTATGCAGGAAATTGTGATGCTTGATCCTGTGAATATAAATTTTAATTGTGGAAGATTTAGGACTAGCCCATACATATTTCAGTATATTGAATCAGACACATATAAATAGCAGAATAACAGATTTGGAGGGATCTGGGAGCTCTTCTAATCCAACACCCTGCACAAGCAGGAGACCCTATACCATTCTCGACCAATGGCTCTCCAATTTTTTCTTAAAAACTTCCAGTGATGGAGCACACAGGGCTTCTAAAGGCAAGCCATTCCAATGATTAATTATTAATTATTCTCACTGTCAGGAAATTTCTCCTTAGTTCTAGGTTGGTTCTCTCCTTGATTAGTTTCCACCCATTGCTTCTTGTCCTGCCTTCTGGTGCTTTGGAAAATAGATTGACCTCCTCTTCTTTGTGGCAGCCCCTCAAATATTGGAACACTGCTATCATGTCACCCTAGTTCTTCTTTTCACTAGAGTAGACATACCCAATTCCTGCAACCATTCTTCATATATTTTAGCTTCCAGCTTGCTAAATATCTTTGTTGGTCTTCTCTGCACTCTTTCCAGAATCTCAACATAATTTTTATATTGTGGCAACCAAAACTGGATGCAATATTCCAAGTGCAGTCTTACCAAGGCATTATAAAGAGGTGCTAACTCTTTACAGGATCTTTAGATTCAGATTTGTGAGTTGGCTTCCACGCCACTGTAAACATGAGTGAGTTTCTTTTTGTTTGATAGTAGATTCTGTTTAACAGTTCTTGACATTTATTTTTACAGGAGCCAATTTTTATCAATACATCGTTTATTTAATTTCCTGTTCAAATGTTAGCTCAGAAATTCCTACATTGTCACCAGTCTGAGAAATGTAAAAACAGTTATAAGTTGGATCCTCTGGAAAGGCCTAAAGGAATGTTCTTTTGCAATTGACTAGAGATGTTATTTTTAGGAAGTAACAATTTTAATATGAGTCATTATAATATATGTGGGGGTGATAACATGTATGTATACAATTTATAAAGATTTCAGTAACACTATTTTGAGATGTTTTACTGGTAATTTATTTTACTTAAAATGAACAAAAATAAAAATAATATGTACAAAAATAAAATAGGCAATAAAAACAAACAATATCAGACTCTGCACATTTTTTTATTTTGAATATAGTCATAATGCATAAAAAAATGAGATAGTCCTTTTTGGTAGCTTCCAGATTTCCCAGGAAAATGGCATTCCTAAACGGGAGCAGTAATGTTTTTTCTTAATAGAAATGGACAAAGATTTCTGATCCCTAAACGCAGCACTATTTTGATTAAGGACATTTAGAGACTTCAGAAAAATTATTATTTAAGTACATAATAAAAATTCTTTGTTGATATGTGACCAGCAGAACATACATTTTAAAGCAATATTGGGAATTTTGTTTCTTTTGCAATGAGAAACAAACTAAATACAAAATTGCAAACTTATGAATCATATTGCAGATAATATTTTAAAAATCCAGTGAATAAATACGGTACATCTGTATTATTTTCACTAAAATAAAGTATACAGCTGTATACTTTATTTCTGTAATTTTCCATATTAATTATAATTTTGTATCTTCTAATCAGTGTTGACTCCTTGAAGTTGCCTGGATTAATTGCTAGACTTTTCTTGGCAACATTTTTCAGAAATGATTTGCCATTGCCTTCTTCCTATGGTTGAGAGAGAGAGAATAGTCCAAAGTCACACAGCTGCCTTTGTGCCTAAAAGCAGGACTAGAAATCATAATCTCTCGGTTTCTATCCTGGTGCACTTAACTATTACAAGAAAATGGCTCCTTAATTCTCCATATTGGTTTACATTGAAATCATATAAAATTGCTATTTTATGTGATAAAACATTATTTTGAAATGGAATATTTATACTGGCATACAAAAGAAATGGCTTTAGGGGTAAATTTAGACCTATGACTAAATTTGATGATGGAGTGGACCAAAAATGTCTAGGCAGAATCAGACTAGGTAACACTTTCATAAGATTAGGAATTAGAGTAAGCACTTATTGTAGAAGACGTATTATTGAGTTTGTGCTCTAATTAATGTGTGTATGAAAAGCAGAGTCTCATTTTATATTCTCAGTTTTGAAAAAAAATTGCATGCTCTTATGATTAGCATGGATTGGAATAGTTATACACTGCAGAGGACAATTTCATTTCCATTTCATTTCTTTTAATAAGCTGGTGCACTTATTTGTACACAAACTGCTTTATTTGCTTGTCCCATACATACCCTGTTAATATTTACTTCAACTGTCATTCAGTTAAAATATGCTGTTGAACTGTATTTCCTTTCTCCAGCTAAATGTAAAAGCACATTTTACCTGAAATAATTTGCATTGAATTGCAATTTTTTTAAAAAAGTTAAGAGATATTTCCAATGATCTCCAAGCACACACATCACTGTTCAAGAACCATGCTCTTTTCACAAGGCAACCCATAATCGTAGGTTGGAAAATTGCTATTATGGTAAGGTGCTGACATTATTCTCTGCATGTGGGATGCCAAGGAGAGCCACAAACAAAACCAGACAGCTGGAAGGCTATTTTAAAATGTAATTAAATAGAACACTGAACAAGTGGATAGCTCTGCTTACAACAACAATACTGATGACAAATTATCTAAAATCTCACTATATATTTTCCTACTTGTTTCTATAAGGCATGCTATGCAGCTTTAGTCAAAAAGGCATAGTTTGTAGTTTATCCGATATTAATGAAAGAAACCATATTGACTATATGAGAAATTAATCTGTTTATTTTGGGAACAGATACAGCAGTATTAATTCTTTGTAGGTTTTCCCACTGTTGATGTCAGATTATAAGGTTTTGAAAAAAATCTGAAAAATATTTCATGCACTTTATTGGGAAAATAATATTCCAACGAGATAAAGTACTTTGTATCCTTTTATTACTAAAATCTCAAAAATCATTCCTGAAAATATTGTATTTCATCCACATTCAAAAAGTTTTATATTCATTTAATAATCTCCAAAAACTAAAGATTAAAAGCAGCACTGATGTATATACAAATAAAACAAGAACTTAAAGAATTCAGGTTCATACTTGGATAAATTAAGATTTATAAAAAGCCTGGCAGAATAAAAATGATGTGTCCTCTGTCCAATTTGCTAAGGGAAATTTTGATTCCTCTCCTGACTATTTCCATTTTGGAGGAAATTCAGAGAACAGCAACCCCAAAAGAGGATATGAGAATGATTAATGGAAAGTTTAGCAGGACTATTCTACATTTCCTGGGTCTGCTCCTAAACTGACATTTAAAGCGACTTTACCTGTATTTAAAAAGGAACAATGATAATTGATATAAATGGTAGCCCTATTAATCTCTGAAATTGTAATAATATAATATCTGCTCAGAATTTGGCAATACATCCTACTTTTAGAGACTTTGGCCACATTCTTTCTATGTTATTCATAGAAAATTTGCATATTCAGGTTTCACAAAATCTTCTGGCCAGGATTGATGCATTTTCCACGATTCTTGCATTACTTGTGAGAGCCATGTCCTTCTAAGGTTCTCTGGTGGAAATTTAATGCCTTCCTGTTTTCTGTTTCTGTGATCTTTCTGCTATTGATAACTTGAAAAAATTAATTCCTTGTGAATATTCAAAGTAATTAGATCCATTCTTGTTAAAATAGTGTATTGATTGATTAACTGATTACATTTTAAAAATTTTTCCAAAAGGGCTTTGGAAGTCTAAATGCCTTAATATGCATTTGAAGTAGTATTTTAAAGAAAAATATATCAATATTTTCTATTTTTTACACAGTCATATTTTCATTGGTTCAGCTCAATGGGGCTACCTTGAAGATGGCTAGAAATATATCTGTTTTTAATATCATCATGATAAATTAAACCTAGATCATACAGACCCATATTATCTGCTCTTTGCTAGTCATTCCACTATAAATACAGTACATAGTCATATTTTCTCAAAGGTCAAAGTTCAGCCAAAAATCATCACATGGTGAAAAATTCTAAAATTGGAGAATATAATTTTATAAAACATCAGTGTCTCACTGTTCACTGCCTTTCAAGAACATAGTTCACCATAATGGTAGTATTTTGCCAACAAAAATTACAAATCAACATTAACATTTGCACCAAAGTTCCTTCAAATTATTTACATTTCCAGCATAGAAATAAAGATATAAACCAATCTTTAACAAATATTATTTGACATGGAAAAATTCTAAAATATTTTACTTCCTAACTTAATAGAGGATTTATGTAATAAAAAGCAAAAACCAATATGACTGGTCAATATAATATATTCCAGCTCATGATTCCAAATGTTTTACATATTGTCAAAAATATTTTTGAATTTTAAAAAAAATCATAAATTCTCAATTTAGTAAAGGCCTTTTCCAATATACTCAGTGCCTCCAGAGTAGGAGGACTAATTAATGTAAATAATATAAAGTTAATGAAGAATATTGCAAGAAAGTCATGTGGCTTGGTATATATTTTGCACATAAACAAAACACAGGCAAACTTCTCAAAAACTTATAAAAATACTGAAAAATCACCATCATAAATACTAGAGTTTAAAAATTCTAAAAGATTATTAAAATAAATTTTAAACATTCTCCTAAAGGAAGGATTCATATTATTATATATATAGTACAACAAGACATCATCTAGTTTACTTTTAAAACTTTAGCATCTTACTTTTTTTTTAGTGAACAGGAATTAAGACTGCATGTCTTGACAGCACGGGTGTTCCCTCCAGAATAAAGTTTAGAACTTTTGCTAGGGAGCAAAGGGACATCTTGTTTGCTAGGGAGCCTTGTTGACATCTGTCTGTGGCTGCAAGTTCAAAAAAGTTTTCAGCTATTGTTCTCCTGAGCATATATTTATTTTATGTATTCAAATAATTTTTCCAGAGCTTAGGTGCTTATTAAATTACTTCTATGGAAAAATTGTTTATGTCCAAAAGTTACTAAAAGAAACAAACCTTCAACCATACTCTTAGTCAGAAATTAAATTTTCAATTATTTACAGCTGTGGTAAACAAAGTATATTGTATCTGGCTTCCATTTCAGTTTAAAATGAGATCTGATACTTAACCTTATCTTAAGCTGACAGGTGATTGAAAAAGAGTATGCAGTCCGTATCAAGCATTCACTTTCTCAATGTCTGACCACATCTTGTTTTAATTCTACTCAAGATCATCATGAGGCAAAAGAGTGAAAGAAACGTCAGAAGAGCCATCACAAAACAAAAAATCAGACAGATGTTCCTGTTTTATTAATATGGGCTTTCAGATCTGACCTTCAAAAATCTAGGCAAAAAATGTTAAGATGAAGATTTTCAAGTCAATGCATAAATTGAGGTCATTGAAATAGATTGTTTTCCTTCCTTCCTTCCTTCCTTCCTTCCTTCCTTCCTTCCTTCCTTCCTTCGTGCCTGCCTGCCTGCCTTCTCTCCCTCCCTCCCTCTGCCCCCTTCTCTGTGGGATGAAAGTTTTAGTAAAAATAATATAACCCTGAGAAATTATTCCAATCTTGATATACTCAAACTTTTTAAAAAATTCATTTTACTTAAATATTTAATCTAAATTTCTCTCTAATACAATTGTATTTATTATTTATAGGTTAGGCTTGTTGACTGTTTAAGTTGTAGATGACTTACAGAAGAAAACATTCCATTTTGTAACAATGGTTAAAACAATGCTAAAAATCACATTAACAATTAACATTTTCATGTGACACAAAATCATTTTCCCAAACAAAGCAGATATTACTTCTGTGACCAATTATGTTTCACTCCCCAAAAGCTTTCTGATGTTGGAAAAATCTAAAAACAAAATGTTGATTTTCTTAATATAAAATATTTTGTGTAAGACAGTATATTTTCTTGTACAACTAGTTTGGGAAACTCAAAATTGTTTCTCACAGGGGCAAAACTAGTATATGAAACAAGTGTTAATATGAAATTATGTGTGTAAAAAGATTAACATTAACTAATTAGTCTAATAGTGACATATTAGATTATATGTGCAAATGAACATAAAAAGCCAATTTTTAGTTTTTGCTATTATAGTTATTAATACTAGGTTCTTGGCATAGGTACCTTGTATTACTCATGTGCACCATTTTTTCACATATAATTAGTTTGGTCACCATAATAGGTTTTTTTTTTGAAGAAAACAATGATATTTTTATTTTCTATTATTTGCTGAACATGATGAAAGAAAAAACCTGTGCATTTTCCATTTCAGTTTCATGTATGAATGAACAAATGCTATAAATTCAGCCAAAATCATGTGACTTTTTTTTTTTGTATCAGAGTAGCCTGTTCAACTTTTCTTATATAAGACTAGATTTTATTTTCAATCTTTGCAATTCAGTTCCAAACATTTTGGAAGGAAGTCTTATTATGCCTGTCATTCTCTTTTGGAATGTAAAGCAAGATACTACATAATAAACTCAGAAATTAATACTTTATACCCTGGCAAAAAAAATGGCAATTTGTTTTTTATAGATAATGAAAAGCCCACAGATAAAGACATAGACTTTGCTTTGGTTGTTACTTATTGATATTATCTCCTGATGTATTCAACAAGATTCAGTAATCATAGATCCTGTAGAATAGAGTAAAATGAATAAATGGAGTACTTTCAACTTGCAAGAGAAACATTTTTCATCATTTGAATTTGATCCTTTTTTCTTTCCTTTTTTTAACATAAAAATGTCTGTTTTTTATAGATTATATTTTAATTATGACAGGTACTAAGCTGATCCAGATAGCAAGAAAATTCCATGAAACATTTTAGTTAGAATAAAGATTATAGATTACATTACCACTGACTACAAAATAATATTTTTAGCATCCAATTATATACGACGGTTTCAATTGTTTTCCCTTCATTCCATCTTACACAAAAGTAATGCATAACAACAATAGCAGCAGCAACAACCATTGGCATTAACAAATCACCACCAGCCAATTACTAAACTATTCCTAGTAAATAGCAGAATCTTCAATTTCAATCCAATCAGAAATGTTTCTACCAATCCATCAATGAAGAGACTACAGTGAATCAGTCAGCACCTGAATATATAAAAAACAGGTCAATTTTGGGTTAACCCCCAAAAATATAACAAGAATGCAGCTTGATTAAAGGAGTTGAATAAGAATAAAAAAGAAGATAATATGAAAGAACTTTTAATAATAGAAATGGTAGAGAAAACGGTAAGGAAGATCAAGAATTGGTCAGCATCAGGTGAAGATGAACTACATAGTTTTTGGTTGAAACATCTGACTAGTCTATGCTCACTTGATGCCAAGCAGTTTAACAACATACTGCAAATAATGAGTATCAATGGAGTTACCCATTTTTCCCCTCCAATTTTGAAGCCATTATCTACATTTTAAAACTGGTGGTAAATATGTTTTTTGAAGGAAAAAATAATTTCAAAAATATCAAGTTCATCCAAATGGAAAAGAGTCATAATTACAAATATCTAATTCATAGTATCAAAATGTTTAACTAGCAATTAGCAGCTAGGAAAGTAAGTAGTGGGAAGAATAGGACTAATAAAATGCTAATTCTTGTAACATTTTTTTCCTTTTAAAAATGTTTTTCCTTTTCAAATTATTTTATAATATTTTCACTTCAATCTCTTATCTAAAGATGTATATTATTTCTGGATTTTGTTTTTTTACAGTTCATAAAAAAAGAGATTAAAATGGTAATTTATGGGCTTCTATAAATTTATTCATTACTTTATTTCTCTTACATATTCCCTTCCTGTAGATGTAGTTCCATTAAGGACTACATATTCAGTGTGGTTGGTCAGCCAATTACAAATCCATCTGGTGGTGATGCTGTCTTACCCATATTTTTCTATCTTATCAAGTAATAGGTTGTGTTTACTTTATCAAATGCCTTACTGAAATCCAAGTAAATTATATCCACAGAATTTCTCTGGTCCACTAATTTTGCCACTTTGTCAAAGAATACAATAAGATTTGTTTGGCATGATCTGTTTTTGACAAACCTATGTTGGCTTCTGATTATGATTATTTGCTCTAGATGTTCACAGATTCGTTGCTTGATTATCTTTTTCAGAATCTCCTCAGGTTGATGTCAGGCTGATTGGTCTGTAGTTTCCTGGTTCCATTTTTTTTCTTTTTCTTTGAAAGCCCTTTTCCAGTCCTCTGGTAGTTTCCTGTGCTCCACGGTCTTTGAATGAAATGGTTCAGTGATTTTGAGATCACGTCTGCCAGTTCCTTCAGAACCTTGGGGTGTAATCCATCTGGTTCTGGTGATTTGAAGTTGTCTAGGATGGATAGGTGTTCTCTTACAATTTTCTTGGCTATTTTAAATTGTACTTCTAAGCTGTCTTTTACTGTACTCTTTTTGATAGATTGGACTGGGTCCAACCTATGAGCTAAGCAGTTCTGCTTTCTCCTTGTTGCTTGTCTCTTTGCCATATTCTCCCATTAATGGACCAATCATTTCCTTGACTTGTTTTTTGCTTTTTACATGTTGAAACAAGCTTTTGTTGTTGTTATTATTTTTAACTTTTGTTGCAAACCTTAATTCATTTTGAGCCTTAGCTTTCCTGACTTCATCTTTGCAGGCTTGGGCTGTTTGCTAATATTATGCCTTAGTTATGTGCCTTTGTTTCCATTTTTTATACTTGTCCTTTTTATCTTTCAGTTTATCAGAGAGTTCTCTGTGCCATCATGCTAATTTCTTTTGAGATCTCTTTTGAGAATTGTGCTAGATTGGGCTTTTATAATCTCACTTTTCAGACTTTCCCAAGCTTCTTGGGTTGTTTTCCCCTTGAGGATTCTGATCCATAGAATCCTTCCCAAGCTCTCGAAGTTTATTGAAATCAGCTCTCTTAAAGTCCAAGACTCTAGTTTGACTTTGTTCTATTGTTTGTGTTTGTATAACATTGAATTCAAATATTGCATGATCATCCCCCCCCCAAGATTCCTGTGACTTGAACACCTTCTATCTTTTCATTTCTGTTAGTGAGAATTACATCCAGTATGGCTGACCCTCTATTTCCCTATACTTTTGGAGAGACAAAGTTGTCTGCTAAGTTTACAAGAACCTGTTTGATCTTCCACTTAGTGCAGAGTTTGTCTCCCAGTTGATGTCAGGGTAGTTAAAGTCCCCTATTACTATTGTGGTATGCTTCATACATACCTTAGTTAACTGACTAGCAAAAAGCTCATCTATTTCCTCTGTTTGATTGGGTGGCATATAGTATACACCTATAGCAATGTCATTCTTTTATATTTTATATTGACCTTTTTATATTTTTGCTCTTTTATATTGAATGATAGTCTAGTATCCAGTGGTTCATTAACATTTTAGGAAGATTTCAAGCAACCACAATATGATCAGATAATTTTAGTCCTAGTAATGTGGTTTTGGGTGTGTCAAACAAGTACCACCAGGTACTGATCAGTTATCTGTTGATTTTTCCATAGGTCTGTCTGTATAATCTCATGTCACTTATTCAAGTATGTACTTCTTAGAGATTAAATTTTTTCTTTAAATGAGAAAACTTAATGCCACTTTTTTGATGTTAAAGATTTACCTATCTACCAACTAGATCTTCTTTATCATTTTTGAAAGCTCTCTAAGACAGGCATGAATTAAGTGGAAAATTGTGTTAAAGAACATGCAGAATACAAATTACTATATCTTAAAAAATGCAGATAGATTTAAATGAATCCCATAGTAGTGTTATATTTTAGGTTTCCTAAATACTAGATAAACTGAAGAGGGACAGAGAGCTGTCATTTTCAAAATGAGCATATTTTATGTTTCATTTAGATATTTTATTGAGGAAAACAGAACATTTGAAACTGCAAGCAATACGATGCCTTAGGCAACCAAGCATATCAAAATAAAGCACATGGAGAGGCTTTTACTACTCATGCTATTTAAATAACTATTTTTGTGAGCTTATTAGCTACTAGTGATCCCAAAGGAGAAATACAATTAAAACTTAATCATACCAAAAGCTGGGATTCTTCTGATTCAGCGAACTTGTAATCTTTTATATTTTAGCAGTTTACTTTAAACATCTTGGCTCCCAAAAGAAAAGGCAGTGAAATGAGTTTCATCTGGCTGTAGTACATTTCCTTTGAACTTACATGGCATGTATTCCTTTCTTTTAGTCTTTCAGTTTTTAAGTCTTTCAGGAATTCTGAGTGTCAGGATTTCTATTTTCTTACATGAAAGTGAAATATCTGCTGTGCCCTTTAAATTCCATGTTGCACAGGTTCCCTGGGTATATTCATTTTTTTTCTATGCTCTCTACACACAAACATTAGAGGCATGAAGCTGAATAATTTGAAGCAGCATCTTAAACGTCAGATAAAGAGTGAGAAATGGCCAATTGTTTCATTGAAACAAATGTTTCTCTCTTTCTTTCTCTATCTATAGAATAAAGTTGAATTTTAAACAGACTATCTTTAGCTATGTAGCTATTTTGGTTATCCACAATTTTCCACCATCATCAGAAAAGAATAATCTGTATGCATAGGCTGATTTTCAATATTGATTGAGATAGTTAAAAATATTAAGAAATTTCTCCCTACCCAAATGCTAAAATCTTAAGATTTGCCTGTCAAAATCTTTCACTTATATAATTTGAAATGTTTCTGTCAATGAGGACTATCAAGGAGAATTTAACACACAACACAGGGACTATTATGATTAGCATCATTTTTCTTGAACAGCAAGCATAAAATAAAATCTTTTAGTTTCAACTTCCAATAGATGAAGTAATCATTGGATTATATATTGCAAAATGTCCAGAAATCAATGTCAGCTGTGCTGTCTTTTTTATTTCTGTGATAATGCTTTATTTATCCTATATTTATAACACTTATAGCCAAATCTTAAATACAGCTCCTATGTGGTATATAGTTTGGCCATATGACATCTTTGCATGTTTGCTACCTAATTTTTTCAAAATTATTGTCCAAATATTGTATCCAGATTATTGTTAACAATTCTTTACTGGAGCATTTGAAAGCAAAGGAAAAACAAGATAAATATTTTTAATTATAATGTGGTTTTTTTCTCCTTGTCTTTAGAATAACTACATTGATATTTACTGACAATTCTGACTTGACTTCATTAAACTCTAATAGTGTTGGACTTTGAGCAGGTTGATCTACTTAAATAGTAGATTAGTATATCAAAGAAACATTTCACCAATATTGTTTCCCAAAAGGAGAAGTCAATTTTTCTATTTTAAACTATAGAGATATGTAAATCACCATATACAGCCCAAATATAGAAGAGTAATAGCATTATTTAATTAACATTTCATTTCTTATCCACAACTGTATTATGAAAATTTAGTTTATCTTTGTCTTTTTGATGTTGATATTATTAAATTAACAGCTTATTTTTTTACACTGCAAATTGTAAACATTATTATTTTTAAGTTTATTTCTTACTGCCTAAAGGAATAAATTACTCCAAGTAAAAATTTGTTTTATTGCCCATAAACTCAAGACTAATATATCATCTTTGTACTTTTGTTATTTAGTATTAATTTAGTGTGATTATTGCTTTATTATTAATTGGCAGAATTTTTTGTAGTTGATCATCATCATCATAATAAAAAAAATCATTCCTTTTTTGCATAGCTTCAGGATTGAATGCTGCCTTTGTTATCACCTCTGTTAGAACTGTAGAAAAACAGAATAGAATAGAATAGAATAGAATAGAATAGAATAGAATAGAGCTGGAAGGGAACTTGGAGATCTTCTAGTCCAGCCTCCTGCTCAAGCAGAAGAATCTACCATCTCAGACAGATGATTGTTCTAGCCAAGTATAGATGCAGTTATTAGATATTGCAGAAAGCCTTTGAAAAAAAAATCTACTTAATGACAATTTTGACTCTGACTACTGAATGACATCATACTATCATTCTCCCAAACTAATTTGATCAGAATATTCTTTTGGCTTACAAATAATTTCTATAGGTATGTAAACAATTTTTAAAGAACTGTATTTAATTTGACTCAGATAATAATATAATAGCATAATAATAACAGCACTCTGTGATGTTATGCTGGCCATATGACCATGGAAATGTCTCAGATAGCACTGGCTCAATGGCCCTTGAAGCAGAGATGAGCACCATCCCCTATAGTTGGCCACAAGTAGCAGAGTAAAATCCGCAGGGACTTCTATATAATAATACTTTGAGCATGCATTAAAACAAAGAAAGATCTTGGTTAGAAGGTTATGCAAAGTAAAAAAGTAATATAAAGTAATAAGATGAAAAAGTAATATAAATATCTTAGTATACCAAAGAAGAGAAGACTATTAAAAGATTTATGGCATCAATTAATGTCAGCTATGTAGAGGGCACATTTTCATAAACAAAATAAAGTTTAGAAAAATTATTTCCTCTTGGTAAAAGAATAATTATTACTATATTTCCCAATCACTCTTTCAGGAGTATCTAAATTGATCAGCCAGCTGAAAACTAGTAACGCATTCAGAATAAATTCCATTCATCTTAAATCTATTAAAAAAATTCCTGACAAATGCCTATGTGATGGACACCAATACAGATGGCTTTAAGAAAGTATTTAGATATCAATAGCTATCGTTTAAAGAAACATGTTGTATTGTATGGGGCTTTCTATCAGCACTTGTGGGAGTATAATGCTTGATTATGTATGCCTTTCATCTTCACAGAGTAGCATGCCTCTATGGCCATAAAAAAATTGGGGACAACAAATGCTTAAAGTTCAATATGTGTTGCTACAGATACTACATTCCACTTCCAAAAATAATACTGGATCAATAAGGACTTCCAAATACAATGTTTTAAGGGGAGATGATTGCAGGGTATAATGATTAGAATTAATCTATGACTTGTATTCAGTCTGCAGGTCTGTCAATAATTTTAATCATATTTCTTTCATATATTTCATGCACATGAGGAAAAGTTCTTACATAGTGGTCATCCCCTTTTTGGGATGAGCAATGAACCGGAAATTTATATCTGAAGAAATATAAAAATTATCCTATAAAACTTTCCTATTTTCACAATCTGTGCACATGTGGTAGATAATGATAATAAACTTGTGAATTAAATTCTATCCAGAATATGCAGGACTAAGCTTTGTTATCAGTTTGTGGATTTAATAATGATATGAATGTTATAGAATCAAGGGAAAAAATACAGTGAATATGACTCCAAGAGGATATTTTACCTTTAGTAATTTTAATCAGGGATACATTTCCATAAACACATTTTTCTGTAAACAATTTGCAAGAGAATGCATTTCATGCTGTTTTAACATGCTGAGACCAACTTTATTCTGATTCATTCTGGTCTTTTTAAAAGCACCAAAAGAGGAACCATTCTGTGCTTGCTGGAGGGCATCGTGTCACAAAGATTAGAAAACTATAAAAGATCGTATACTGTCTGATACTGGCCTTAAGACATTAAAAAATTACTTATTTTCGAATAACCCTTTTAGATCTTTAAAAAAACCTCATAGATTAAAAAAAATCTTAATACACATATAGATTTATATGGTCATATCTTTTTATATAAGCTGCAGTTTTCCCCCAATGATATGGATTCAGTAGTTATTTTGAAAGATTTGCACATTATTTTGTCCGAATTGCTCTGATTTTGACCCAGATTTAAACCTGAGATGCAGTGAACTCATCTCCCTGACACAGTGGTAATTTCCTTTTCTTTCTAATTAGTACAACTCCCAGGAGGAGAAAAGTAAGGATTAATTCAAATACTTGCCTAAACTACAGTGGCTCCTATTCTGTATACTGCAGGTTATACTTGGAATAATTTTTAGCTATTTGAGCAAAATAGTTTAAGTTTCTCAAACAATCTTGAAATAGTTTCCTATCCCATTATTTGAGAAAAAGTCTTTAAGTCCCAGAGAGCATTGTAGTTAATACCAGGAAGAGCCCTTGTGAAAGATATTAGTGAATGCCCTTGTTTAAGGAAATTAAAAGTCTATGAATAATATCCATTTGGTGAAAGGCAGCTGAATAATATTATTTTATGTATTTTAAACCTATATTTGATTAACCTGTCTGTTCTGTCCCCAGCATACATAACAAATTTAGAAATATATAAGCACATTAAACTGCTTTAGATTATTGATCAATTTTCCCACTGTAACCTATTTGTTCATCAGCTGATAAGGGAAACAACAGCAACTAGAATCTTCTACATTAAAGTATGTTCCCTACCTCTTAGCAATAGCTCCACTTCACTAACATTGATAGTGATGGAACTGAGTTTTTGTTTTTCCCTTAAGGGTTCCTACTTAACAAACAACCATTCTACTTATGTGTCTCCTGATGGTATTTATTAGCATTTGTTATTAATGCATTTTATTTTCCTGAGAAATATTTATTATAAAATGTTTTGATTCTGTATTTATTTTGTATTGGGGAGATAATATAAGGTACTCTATGAAACTTCTCTTTTTTCATAGAGAGAGATATTAATTAAGCAAAAAATAACATTTGGTGGAGTAAGACTAGGGTCTGGAGACTACTTATGCCTGCTGTTTTTCTATCCAGTTATGCAGCTACTAAACCAGATCTCTACTTCTCCAGAAATAAAATACTGTCAAAGATTGAATAACACACTGATTTTAAGAACCACACACTTATGTATTCTATTGATCTCTTCCTGAAAGAGTAGATCATCTGATTTATCCAAACTGAGGGACTGGTCTTATCTCCTTTTCTACCTTCTGTTAGTCAAGGCTTCTATTTTAAGGATCTTAAATGAAAGAAACTACATGAATGATTTTTTGAAGGATTTTCTCCTTCTTTATGATAATTTACTTTTGGAAACTGATTAAGAAGCATAAGAAGGGACTCATGAATATCAAAAGAGGTTTGTAAGCTTTAAAGGTTGTTGGTCCTACTATCATGCAAAATACAATTTTATAATTAAGCTTTATCTCTTCTGGTTTATTCTGATACTAATACCGGTATAAAATATGTTACTTTTAGTGAGATCTCAAACCTATAAATGTTTGATAAATTTACTTACAAATCATTTTCACCTGAGTTCCAAGTAGTCATCTTCCTGTACTCCATGTGATACCGGGATTGGAAGGGAATATTGTTTTGAGCTATTGATGAAAAATGTATGGGGTACAGTGATCCAGTACCTCTTTAAAGCACTGTTAACTATCACAGGTTAACTATCACAGCTGTTCGATAGAAGCCCTTTCCAAAACAAATCCCAATTGTGCTTTTTGGTGTCCAGGTGTGTAAGTATAGTAAGTATAGAAGTTGGTAAGAGGAAATATTTTATTTTTAGAAAAACAACTATAGAATTTTGATGACCAACCTTCCCATCTGCTCTTCTTTCATTAGTGGATTGATTTTGGTATGAAAGAAGTTAGCTGCCAGTTGTTGGGGGGGGGGCTAAAATTATGTTCATATTAATGATAGGCTTCATTTTTATCTTTATTATATCATTGTTGTATACTTCTACTATAAAAATATATGATAAAAAGCTTCCCAAGACAATGGTATATTTTTTTTCAAGAAATGTGGAAAATATCAATTTACAGTTTGATAGATTCAGTATTCCCTCATTTCCTTTATTATCTCTATATGAAGCCTGGTGCAATTGGTTAGCTATCAAGCTAATAGCTGAATTTGTCCAAAAAGTATGGTATTTGTTAACCTAACTAACCTATGCAATTATTGATCCTTCACCGAACCTCACATTACTATCTTTCTCTCACTCACTCACACATACACACACACAAATCTATGGGAACTTTTATTTATATTTGTGTTACAGATAATGCTTAATTAAAAGGAATTTGAATTATTCCATAAAGCTGCATAAAGGTAAAAAAATGTTCTGCCTCTATAAGTCTATCTAATTTTGAACAGAAGCTATCTTTTAGTTATATCAATATTACCATTAAAGATAAGCCCAGCTTTAGTCTCATTATTTGAAATTTATGCAATCATTGATATAAGAAAAAGCTATAATGTGAAATAATTTATACATTTATTCCTTGAATATATGAAGTAAGAATTATAAAATTCCTATTACATATTTGAATTGTTATTGTGAAGCCCTGTGCATTTTAAATGTATTATTCCTTTCACGTGCTAACGGGAAATAACAAAAATAATAAACTTTATAATAGACTTTATTGGAACTATTTTTCTGTTAAAAGAGTTTTGCTTACTGTCATGAAATACTTCAGGTAGCATTCATCAGACATTATCTTTATCACAATAACCTAACCAGAATGTAAGCTTGGAAATTGTTTTTGTATCTTTATACAGTAAATATAGATTCTAATAATAAAAGTAGATGAAATCTTTCAGCCCCAGTAGATTGTTACATATTGTTGGACTGACTTTCCCTGTGTTTCTTCTTGGTATGCAAAAATTAATCATTCAATCTATTATACTTAACAAGTAAACTTTTTTTGTCTTTAGAATTTAAATATGGCACTAGTAATGATCTTTAAATACTCCCTGTCATTCTGTTTGGGATTTTCTTTCTGAATGATTGGTTTGTTTTGATGAAAATAAAACTTTTTTTTACTTATCAAAGGCAGTGGCTAACAAAATCAGCTTTGAAAAAAATCTTGTTTCCTTTATTTTAAAAATAGTCTCATTCATTAATTCTGAGAACCCCTAAATAATCATGTTAACCAATACAATTATACACTTATAATATACATAAATATATAATAAGCTCTCAATGGGGAATGAAATTATTAGGCAAAACTGAATATTGCTCTATTTTTTAAATACATACGTGAGAAATAATTGATAAAATGCATGATTTTGTTTTGTGCAAAACACCATATTGTTTTCTCTCCAATAGTTAGATCATTTTTAGTAGAAAATGTTTGTTGGATATTTTTAAAAGTCTAAATTTTAATGTTATTTGTAAATACTATTAGTTTTCACTAGCTTGATATAGGAGATATCTATCTTATTGCATCATAAAGTAATTGCTACATGAAGTTGAGAAGGAATTCCTTCTGTTTCGTATATGGTGCACCTCTTAAAAATATGTTACAGGCTTTTTTAACTTGCTACTTGGTATGGATTATAGGTAACTGCTAGAAGCAGGATAACAACTGAATATGTTTGGCAAGCACTATGTTCAAAAAGTCATCTCTTAAATTCTTAGAGTTAGCACATAAACCTCTCAAGAGGTGCAGAAGAAGAGTTGCAAAGATGATGCATCTTTCAAAGTTAAATTGTCCGCACAATTTATTTGTACAAAAATACAATTTTATCTGCGTGGGGAAATACTGCAACTGAGCCTTGAGCTTTTCTTCCTTATTTTTCTTCCCTTGTGATGTGGATGAGAAAAGACATAAGATGTTCTCTTTCCATTTTAAATTAACTACAGTGTGGTGTTTTGATTGAAACCTTAATTGTGGATTGTTGAAACAGCTTCTTAAATTATTATTCAATATTATCCCAACTGAATAAACTGTAGATACAAAACCCATTATACAAAACTTGTGTAAAGCAGGATGCAAAACTTGACTCCGTTTAATACAGAGAATCAAGTGAGATAATTCAACTTATTATTAATTGACATGCCTTTCAGATGGTTGGCCTATAATTTTAAGACAACCATGAATTTCTTCCTTGCAACATAATCCATATAGAGACAGTGATCTGAGCTACATAATATGATAAGAAATCATAACTGTCTTCAGTAAAATGTAGATGCTAAGAGGTTAATACCTTAAAAAAATGTCTTGCACAGAAGTAAAAGACAATGAAGTAAGAAATAAGGCAGATCTTCAGTATTGTAAACTAATTTATATTAACCAAGTAACTTATTTTCAACCTACCCTACCATTAATTAAATTGAGACCCATGCTTGCTCGCTCTATCTATCTATCTATCTATCTATCTATCTATCTATCTATCTATCTATCTATCTTCATCATCATCATGTTTACCTTTTAAGATATATTTCAGTGAAGCTGTTCAATGAGATATAATATATATGATTATATTAATTGCCTCTAATTTGTTTTCTAATCAGAAACAGCTATCAAATCACCAATGCTATATATAAATTATTGTAGTGTAAAATGCAATAGAATTAGGCAGTGGTTGTGAATTTTATAATGTTCATAAAATTTATTTGTCAGTGTTTAATAATATTTTCAATCCAATGTAAATATCCTGTAATCAAGTAATGTATAATGTGTTATGCTATTCTTATGGACTGCTTATAAGATTTGGGAATAAACAACAATACATTCCAGTCATTCTTTTCCTTCTATAGCAAAAAGTTCCAATTGATATATTTGAGAGAGAAGAAGGGCTAGTGAAAGTTGCCATGACATGTGAGGGGAAAGGAGTGGGACTCCTAAGATATACTTTCTTGGTAGTTGCAGAATAGAAGAAACCCAGAGTGACAAGTCTGTCAACTTGTATTATCTGGACAGATAGACAGGACCTCAAATAACCTAACCTATATCAAAGGGCCTTATAGATGATAGCCAACACCTTGAATTACACTAGGAAACATGCTGGCAATCAATACAGCTTGTGAAACAGAAATGTCACTTGGGCATCTCAAGCTATGTTCATTGCTACCCATATTGCTGCATTTTCTACCAGTTTAAGTTTCCAAGTGGTCTTTAAGGGCAACCCTATGCAGACTGCATTGCCTTTTTGTATGTGTGTGTGAACAAAGGGATTTGTCTATTTGAGATGAACCAACTGTGGGTTCTGAAGTCAGTAGAACTACATTGTTTGGTCAACAAATGCTACAGGTAATGACCATTATGTAGTCTGTTTTGAGAAACAGATGTATGTCAAAAGAAGAGGCTGTATTATATGAGTGGGCTCCTGTCTAATTTGTTATAGTTGAGTGTGTCAGGAAAAATATACAAATACCAGTAAGTTGAATGCAGCTGGAATTGAGTATTTCAGAAGTGTATCAGGTGATAATGCTGTAATTTTTCCATTGATCAGCTTCTTTTATCAGCCTCAACACCACTTGTTTTGTGGAGATACAGCATATTTAGATTATACTGGTCAAATATTAGAATTTTATTTCATTATTAAATGTAGTTTCTGAATAGAATATAGTAGTAACATTGAACTGTTCGTACTGAAGGGAAAAAGAAGCATTTACATCTGGCAACCACACCTTGAGTCATTCTAGACTTTAGAGTCACGGTATGGTGCATTAATTTCTCAGTTTGTAATTTGCCAGCTGCATTTAATGGAACCAATTTTCATTACATCTGTTCTGTGGTTCAAAGAGCTATTTTAGTTGCCAAAGGGGGCCAGCTTCATACAAATTCAGAGAGGGTGCTAATACTTCTCTTGAAGTAATAGATAACTGCAGAAAAAAAGCAAACATTTTATTTTGACATAAGCTCTACATTCATGGTTTACCACTGTAAGATTCAAAATTAAAAGTGTTGTAAAATCCATGCCTGGAAATATATATTGACTGTAGGTCATTTTAGTTCATATGATTTGAAAAGACAAACAATGTGAAATATGTTTGTTATTCTAGCAAACTGTCATTAAAGAATACTGAAGTGTGTGTATTTCAATATTCCTTAATGACAGTTTGCTAGAATAATAAACATATTTCACATTGTTTGTCTTTTCAAATCATATGAACTATATATCGGAAAAAGGTCAGGTACCTAAACATTTCATTGATTTTGGTACTGCATTATAGAACAAGCCAGATTTGCCATAGGAACTCTTATGCCTTGTGCATACTTTAATTCTCATAAAATCTGTAATAATTGTATAAATGTGAGGTCCCAAAATGACAGCTACTTTCAATAAAAGAAAAAGGGGTTTTCTCATGGGCCACAAAAAAATTGAAATGTTCTACACTTTGAAGCTCTAAGCATCAGCCATGTGAGAATTATAAAGCATTAATCCTGAAAAGTTTCCACCTGACAATCATAAAATAGTATACCTATGTGTAGAGTGACTCAATTTTACTTCCTCAGGCAATGTCTTTTTAAAAGAAGCTTCAGAAATACTATGCATCATGTCATATTGAAAATATGATCTTGGAATGGCTAAATCTATTTTAAATCATTGAAGTCTATATTATAATGTATTTATATGAAAAGTTTCGATGACATTTTTAACAACAGGACTTCATATGTTACAAATTATATTTTAACTGGATTGACTGCTTAAACTAATCTTAGTAATTAAATAAAATAGTTAAAATTGCTCTATCACTTAAAAAATGAAGCAGTAGCAGCAGTAGCTTAGGAACATTTCTATTAACAGCTGCACTGGGAAAATAAAAGATTCTGAGCAAAACATTCTGCCATGCACACATATCTTTACAAGAATGCAAAATTGTTTTTTTGCAACAACCAAGTGTAATCTATCCAAAGTTCTTTTTATTT
>NW_015386468.1:126993-129456 GCF_001527695.2 Protobothrops mucrosquamatus
TGTGTCCACCCGTGTGGGTGGGGGCATTAATTAATTGGGTCAAGTCCAAATGGACAGTTTGTGGCAAATGGACATATTTAAACTTTAACTTTCTATCTAGACCTAGTCCACCACAGTAATAATGTATAATCAGGGACAAGTACACTCAAACTTATTGCATATGCATTATAAGAAGGCTTTTTATTTGAACATCCATTGGGCAATCCAATAAATCTGGCAAAGCTTTTTGGTTCAATTAATCTTATTTTTAAATTGTAAAAAAAGTTAAGGTTATTAAAACCTGAGACCATTACATTGCAATATACTCAAATACATTATTCCACGTTTCTTGTATAATACGTAATTTATGTTTGTAATTTTTTTAAAAAATTGCTGTTAATATTGGCCTACCAGACTGGGCATAGAAATTCTATTTATATGGTCACCAGAGTCAATACCAACTTGATGGCACATAATCAAAATATAGGACTGTTACTTTTAAATATTTTTATAACATAAAATATTCAGAAGAAGTTAAAACTTCTGGAACAGTCAAGGAAGGTAATTTTATATATTACAATTCAACTTTTTTCATAAAGTGTCTTCATTTTTTTAGTTTTTAATATTAACAAAAATAATAAATTAATAGCAATTTAATTTTAATTCTTTAATCCCTATCATGCGCTAACTGTACGCAGGTTTGTTATCATTCTGGCATAAACAGATGATACATACTTTGTAGTATATATTCACTGAATGATTGTAAATTATTGGTCTGAACATATATATAGTGAGAGCTAGGAAAGGGTATAGGAACCATAACTTTTACAAAAGTATATCATACCTTGATAAGCTGTGCTGGGTTTTGGAGGGAAAGATAGATTTCATGTTCAAAGAGCTACAGGCAGTCCTGTAATAATTAGCTTCATAATACCAACAAACCTTTACCTTAATATATAAATTTCTTTATTTTAACTTTATTATTAACAAAAGATATACATTTGTTAGTATTTTATTCATGATCAAATTAAAGTACATGATATGCTAACTGCTTGAATATTGCCATTGGATTTCTTTTGCCTATAGCTCCCCTGGCAGGCTTTTGATGAAATGGATCGGATAAGACATGAGAATGTGGCAGCATACATATAAAAGCCATTATGACTAAATTCAGTAATACAAACTGATACAATATGAAAGAAAGAACGCATAAAATATACTCCATGTTTTCAATCCTGGTCCTAAGTTATGTTTTGAAGTAAAGTCAACTTGCTCCATATAATTTACTTAATAGATAGCAACAGTCTGCATTTTTCTTATATGTACAGACAAGTTTCTCAATGAATAAACTTAGAGAAAGCAAATAGGCAGATTGTTGGATCATTTGCCTGCTAGTGTGTAGCTCCAAAATTGTGAATTGGCTAATCTCTAAAAGCAGTACACATTTAAATTATATTCATACATCAAAGTAAATTGTTTAAAATATATTTGAATTTATTTATTTTGTTGTGTTCTTTTGTATTCCCCCCCTAATCCCCTATGCGCATCCTGATCACCCATTAAGGGTGATTGCCCTTCTCCATCTGCATACAGTTTCATGCCCGTTGCTGGTTGGCTAATTGGAACGGGGTCTTACCAGCCAATGGAATTGTGTGATTACGAGCCAGGGGAATCCCATAAAAGAGGGCTCCCCTGGCCCAGATGCCAGTCCGGATTTACTTTATGCCTTGCCAATAAACCGAGAGCTGACTGTCACTCGACTCGTGTCTTACTGCCTGCGCGATCTAACACTGGCGACAAAGGTGGGATCCCAGTAAGACTGCACGACAAGGGCAACCTCGTGGCAAGCAACCTACTTCGAAGCAAGAGCTCCTCCATGCAGCCTTCCGAAGCAAGAAACTATCTGCGACTCCAAGATGACTTCCACCTCGAAATTCTCGTCTTCCCTACCGGCATTCAACCCAGAAACAAATGACTGGGCCGCATACGTGGGAAGATTCGAGCTACACCTGGCCGGGAATGGGCAACAAGGCATTCCCGGGGATCAGAAGAAGGCCTTATTCCTTGCGAACTGCGGAGACGAGGTCTACCACGTGGCCCGCTCCTTGGTCGCTCCAGCCAGCATCGAGGACACTCCTTGGGCGGATATCCAACGTCTGCTGGCTGGGCAGTACGGGATCTCTGAAGGGTTCCTAGTCACAAGGAACCGCTTCTACAACCGACAACAGGCGGGCGAACCCATCAGAAAGTACCTCGGAGAGCTCCGATCGATCGCAGCCCGTTGTGAGTTTGTCGCCCTGGAAAATATGCTGCGGGATCGACTCGTCATGGGGATGAGGGACGAGCACGTGAAGAAGCGACTCATCGTGCGTCGAAGTCTCACCCTCAGCGAAACCCTAGACGAGGCCCTCGCCGCAGAAGAGTCCGAATCCACGGCCACCGAGATGAGACGGGGTGACATCCATCGCACCCATCGCGAGCCAA
>NW_015386468.1:131510-140765 GCF_001527695.2 Protobothrops mucrosquamatus
CAGCTGTTAAGGACCTGCTCACGTCATCCAGCGTCCTAATTCAGCACTCGGACACCCTCCCGCTCCAACTCACGTGCGACGCATCGCCTTTTGGCATCGGAGCCGTCCTCAGCCACGTTCTACCCAACGGCAGAGAGGCACCGATAGCCTACTATTCCAAGACTATGTCCCCAGCTGAGCGAAACTACAGCCAGCTGGAAAAAGAGGCCCTCGCCATCGTGGCTAGCACAAAGCGATTCCACGAGTACCTATATGGAAGGCATTTCCGGGTCATCACGGACCACAAACCTCTACTGGGACTGCTGGCGGGGGACAAACAGACTCCCCAATTCCTGTCACCCAGATTGATCCGTTGGTCGATATTCCTCACGGGGTACGACTACGAGTTGATCCACAAACCCAGGGCCAGCATCAGCCATGCAGACGCTCTCAGCCGATGCCCAACACCCGGCCACATCGCCGACCCAGCACCGTTTGCCACCGTGCTCCTGGTGGACGTCAACTCCACCAGCCCGGTCACCTCGAGAGACGTCGCAGAGCACACCAAGAAAGACAAACTGTTGGGAAGGGTTTTGAACTGGGTGTTGAGGGGGTGGCCGCAGGAGGCGGAAGGAGAGGACTCCAAGCCGTTCTTCGCCAAAAGAACTGAACTCTCTGTGTGTAAGGGTTGTGTACTATGGGGGGGAAAGAGTCGTGATCCCACAAGCCCTACGGAAAAAGGTGATTAATACCTTACACTTGGGGCACCCAGGGATCGTGCGTATGAAAGCACTGGCTCGGAGCTATTTGTGGTGGCCACAGCTGGACAAGGACATACAGGAGTGGGTAGCCACCTGTGAGCCTTGCCAGGAATCCCGCTCAGCCCCACCGAAAGCAACCCCATTGGAGTGGGAGATCCCACGAGCACCGTGGTCCCGTCTCCACGTTGACTTTGCCGGCCCCGTGGAGGGCTGATCTTATTTAATAACAGTGGATGCCTACTCGAAGTGGTTGGAGGTGATCCCCATGCCATCCACCACAACGAGTGCTACCATCAAGGCCCTGGACGGACTGTTTGCGACCCACGGATTACCAGACGTCCTGGTGTCCGATAACGGGCCGCAACTAACCGCGAAGGACATGGAAGAGTTCCTGGCGAACTTGGGCATCCGTCACACGCTGATCACGCCCTACAGCCCTCAGAGCAACGGATGGGCGGAATGGATGGTGAGGCTCACCAAGGAAGCGCTCACCAGAATGGGGGCCAGCGCACAGCGAGAAATGCTCGAACAGTTCCTCCTGGCGCAGCACAACACACCCTGCGCCGCCACCGGCCGGAGTCCAGCGGACATGTTGATGGGTCGCCGACTGAGGTCACCCCTGGATCGCCTCCATCCCAGCTACCAAACGGACATGCCACCGGAATCCAGAAAGGTAACTTGGGGTTTTACGGAGGGGGATTTAGTGTATGCCCTTAATCACGCGGGGGAGCCAAAGTGGGTGAAAGCGATCATCTCTATCGCCGGGCCCAGATCCTACGAAGTTCGCGTGGAGGACAACCGGGTTTGGCGGCGCCACCTTGATCAACTGAGGGGCCGAATTGAGGTCGCTGGGTTACACCAAGAAAGCGTGGACGACAACACGGGCAGGGCCAGAGACAACGGCGGGGATGAGTATTGGCCATTGGTTCCACCCGTCAGTCAACCACCTCGAGAAGCTAGACCCATTGCAGCGGCCCAAGGACAACCACGCAGAGGGAAGAGTACCGAGGCAAGAGCTGAACCGAGTCACACAGTTCCCCGCCGATCAATGCGAGGGCATCGGCCTCCCACATATCTGAAGGACTATGTAACCACTATTCATCAAGGACGATAGCAAGAACTTTGAGGGGAGGGGTGTTGTGTTCTTTTGTATTCCCCCCCTAATCCCCTATGCGCATCCTGATCACCCATTAAGGGTGATTGCCCTTCTTCATCTGCATACAGTTTCATGCCCGTTGCTGGTTGGCTAACTAGCAACGGGGTCTTACCAGCCAATGGAATTGTGTGATTACGAGCCAGGGGAATCCCATAAAAGAGGGCTCCCCTGGCCCAGATGCCAGTCCGGATTTACTTTATGCCTTGCCAATAAACCGAGAGCTGACTGTCACTCGACTCGTGTCTTACTGCCTGCGCGATCTAACATATTTATTATTCAGTTTCTATATCCACTCCATTTCAGCCAAGTGAGTCCGGGTGGCTTATAATTCTAAAACTATAATACAGTAAAATCAATTTAAAAATAATAAAAATGAAAATATCCAAAGAATAAATATATACAGCAGTCAAGATAGTTAACCAACAATGGTAATGTCAAAAAATGGGACCCTTAGCCTATTTCGAGCCTCAGGCCCAAGTACACAATTTAAAGCCTTATGAAGGACCACAGTGGCTCATATGAGTAGGAACTGCTTGACAAGTATCAAGCCCACATTTGAGATTCAAGTGCTGCTATGTGGCAGAATGAGCTCCTGTCCTTTGCCCCAGCTCCTGCCATGGACATGAATGGAGCCCCCAAATGGGTATTACCCAGGCAATGGTGATGTCACCAGCTAATCCTTTCAACTTGGAAGCGCTTTGATTCTTCCGATATGAGTGCAATGCAAAAGCTTTATGAAGGGACAACAGGGTTGGGGCATTTCTCATCTTTGAGGAGAGACTTCAATGGATAGTTAGGGCTGCAGAAAAAACAATTATAATCAGTCTGCCTTCCATTAAGGACCTATATACTGCATGGGTCAGAAAGAGGGTTGAGAAAATATCTACAGACCCCTCAGATCCTGGATATAAACTGTTTTAACTCCTCCCCTTGGGATGCCATGACAGGGCATTTCATTCCAAAACAACTAGACTGTGCCTTGTGCCATCACTCTGCTGAACACCTAATCCCTACAGTATTGTCTTATGTCTAAGTATATTTACCCTGTAGTATGACTGTATTACTCTTATCGTTCTCATGTTTTCTACTACCTTCTTTTATTGGTATCATTATTATAATTATTATTACTTTGTTGTTTTGTATGTAAACTGAGAGCTTATTAACTAGAGACAAATTCCTTGTATGTATGTAAACTGAGAGCTTATTAACTAGAGACAAATTCCTTGTATGTCTAATCCCACTTGGTCAAATAAAGTAATTCTATTCTATTCTATTCTATTCTATTCTATTCTATTCTATTCTATTCTATTCTATTCTATTCTATTCTATTCTATTCAAATGATTCAATGCATGTTTCCATCAGAAACAACCCTTTTCCTGTTATCTACAGCTAGTCTTTATCAAGAGATTTATATTTCACATTATTTCTTTGATCAGAACACAAAAACAAAATAATGTATCTTGTATGTTTTCATTATATTAAGATTTATTTTATTTTAGTGTCCCCTTAGGAATACTGATGTATTAAGGTTGTTTTTTAAAAGAACTGAAGACGCCATTAAACCTCCAAGTTCAGCTGGTGTCAGTTCATTTAAAGGGCACCTGCTTCTATCTCTGTGTTTGCATTTGTGTACCATAAATATAAACATGTATCTTTAGTAGTAATAGTTTTTTGTAAGATAAGTTTCATGTAAAACAGATAGTTGTAAAGCAGAATTCCAGTGATGCTTCTCTCTCTCTTCTCTCTCTGACTGAAGTTTCATAACTATGGCAATTAAGATGACATGTAAATCCATGTTGCAAGTCTTTTGCTGTTTTTTATCTTGTTGTTGTTAAAATTGTTCTTTGGTCATGTTAAAACATCTTTAGAGCAATTAACTTTTCATGATTTATGTTCTTTTCTCATCTCTGCCCATTTCTCACTGTGTCTTAATAACTATTTCCGCAGTGGCTGTGTGCCATGACAATACTGGCTCCTCACTGTTATCTTTGGAATTGGATTCATCTACGGATGGCAGACCAAAATATAAATATGCATGTCTAATTTTCATGGGCTAGAATAAAACGTATGCTTAAATGTAATAATATTTAGCACTTCTTATGACAATAATTAAACAGGTGTAGATTAGGAGAAAAGGCAGAATTGATTTAACTTATACCATGTTCACTCTCAGCATATGGTTCTAATTAATATTCATTCTGCTGTTTCTAAAAGCTATATAGTGTAAGTAAGAAACATTTTGTCATCAAGGGTTGAAAGTATTAATTAGGGGTTAATTAATTAGTTACATATGAAATTGCAAAATAGTTATGCAGAATGTGTGAACCATGCATTTATAAGATCTACACACATTTCTCAAGTTTGTATCACAAAATTATGGGCATTTTCTATAACAATCTAAAAAGCAATAACTTTTTGTCCCTAGACTTCAACCTACTTGAAAGTAATATTTGTCTCTTAATTTGTATTGATATATATTGCTATACAAATACTTCATTTGATATCATTTGATACTGTTGTCAAGCTACAAAATCTAATGTGTTCAGGACCGCTGTAATTCTTCTAGCTTGTCTACAGTAATGGAAGGGGGAAAGAGGGGAGAGTTTGGGATCCACGGGTGTTCCTTATCAACATGACAGCCGAAGCCATTGAAGAGTTGTTTTGGCACAGTGAAGTTTCTGTCATTCTAGTTAGACAACAAGCGGGGCAAGCAACAACCATACGGCAGGAGAAAAAGAGGAGCTTCCCCCCCACAGATGCTTTTGTTCAACAGCTGAAGCAAGAGCTGCAAAATGATGCATGGTTTGTGGCTCATTAGAAAGAATTGACCATGAGGGAGTGACTGGCATGGAAGGGAGACAAATTGTATATCCCTGTGACTCCAAATCCTTCAACACACACATGATACTAAGCAGGCAGGCCACTTTGGGTTCCTGAAGATGCTGCATCTTGCCAACCATCAATGAAGAAAGACATTGAGAACTACGTGGGAAGCTGTGCTGTTTGTTCAACCAGAAAAAGATTACCAGGAAAGAGTCCGGTACTGCTGCAGCAGGTGGATGATCAGTCCAAACCCTATAAGGAGATAGCCATGGACTTTATATTGGAACTACTGGAGAGTGGGGGAAGCACCATGATTTAGACTGTGATAGACCTATTTTCCAAGCAAGCCCACTTTCCCTCAGAAATTAGCAAATATGTTTTTGCAACACATCTACCAATTGCATGGAGTGCCTAAGCACATCAGTTCAGATCGTGGGGTCCAGTTTACTGCTAAGTTCTGGAGAGAGTTTGTAAGGATGATTGGGTCCTCCCAGGGCCTCGGTTCTGCTTTTCATCTGAGTACCAATGGATCTGCAGAATGAGCAAACACCATAGTGGAGCAGTACCTGCATTGCTATGTCAACCACCAGCAAACAAACTGGACTGAGCTGTTGCCGTTTGCAGAGGTGACATATGACAATGCAGTACACAGCAGCACTGGCTTCACTCCATTTAAGGTAGCTACAGGAGTGGAATTTGTGCCAATACCAGAGTGTCCCCAGGAGCCCCTCTCCTCAAGCACCCTAAGTGACTGGGTGGTTTCATTCAACAGGTCTGGAGCAATGCAAAAAAGGCTTTAGTTAAGGCAGCTGAAAGTCAAAAAAATATAGGTGGATAAGAAACGAGCTCCCCAGAAGGCATTCCATATAGGAAATAAATTATCTGTCTACAAAGTATCTTAATCTGAGACAAAGTTGTAGAAAGTTAGGGCCAAAGTACATAGGTCCTTTACCCATCATAAAAGTCATTAACCCAGTGACAGTAGAGCTAAGACTACCAAGGTTGTTAGGTAAAGTGCACCCAGTATTCCACTGTAGCTTACTAAAGCCATACAGGGAATCATGAGGGACAGGGACAGCAGCCCCCACCCCAATATTGTTAGAAGGGGTGGTAAAGTGAATCCTCGATTCCAGAATTCACAAAGGAAAGTTGCAATATTTAATCCAGTGGGAGGGATACCCGATGTCAGAAGCTAGATGAGTAAAAGCCCAGCATGTAAAAGCAGACCATTTGGTGAAATAGCTCCACACTAAGTATCCCCAAAAGCTGGGACCAGCATATTTATTTATTTATTTATTATTTAAATTTATATACCGCCCTATCTCCCTTACAGGACCCAGGGCGGTGAACAGGCAATAATAAAAATCACAATAAATATTGAATAAAATATTGAATAAAAAGCCTGCTCTAAAATACCCCTTATAAAACCCCTAGCAAAGCCCAATCAAAACTACGCCAGGCCGGCCGCATGGAATAGATAGGTTTTCAAGGCTCGGCAGAAGAGGCGCAGGTCCGTAGTTGTACGTAGGTCGGGGGTAGGTCATTCCAGAGGGCAGGAGCTGCCACAGAGAAGGCTCTCCCCCGGGGGGTCACCAGCCAGCATTGACTGGCCGACGGCACCCTAAGGAGGCCCTCTCTGTGGGAGCAGACTGGTCGAAGGGAGATATTTGGTAGGAGGCGGTCTTGCAAATACCTAGGTCCATTGCCATGGAGCGCTTTAAAAGTTGTTACTAACACCTTTTAGGGGAGAGATTAACAAGCAGTGATGTATATTCCTTTTTGTTTTCCAGATTCTCTTTCCCTTGTAGGGGGGGCGGCCTGTCAAGGTATGAAATCTACTGTCTTTAGGACCACTGTAATTCTTCTAGCTTGTCTACAGTAACAGGAGGGGGAAAGAGGGGAGAGTTTCGGATCAACAGGTGTTCCTTATCAACGTGAGAGGAAGCCAATGAAGAGTTGTTTTGGCATGCTGAAGTTTCTTCTCATAACAATTGCTGGAAGATTTACTGGACAATGTGACCTGAACTGTCAGAGAAGGGAGGGAAATTTTCATCTTTTAATTATCTGTTTCCCACCATATTCTCAGAGATAGCTTCCTTTTACCAGTTTGCTAATGCCTAATAAAGTTTACATTAGAAAATGCAATGTCTCTGGTGCTTTGCTTTGTTGGGCTTCTTATCCGGAACTTGACAACTGTACCATTTAAATAGAGTAATATTACTGTAGAGTCAATTTTGTTTAATGTATTTGAATTTTGCAAGCCCTGAGATTCAATCTCCAAAGTATTTTTAGGAGGGCACTGAATACAAAATTAGGGTTTGCCTGCAACACCTTAAACCAGCCATGCCAAAGATGTACCTGTACAAAAATGCAACACTTACATTTTCATAATCTCTAAAGCTTCTTTTGAAGAACCATAGTGCCCTTTTATATGGATGTTCTACTCATTATACTCTTGATAAGCTGTAATCATTCATATAAATAGGACGTATTTGTTGTCTTCATTCGTCACTGACATTGCTTTCTATAAGCATGGGTCATTTTCTTAGTTAAATCTGATTGCGAAGAGTATAAACAAAAATAAAGGTGTAAGCAGTGCCTCAGAAAACTAATAATAATATTATAATCAGTAGGAATTCATTATATTTAGGTTTTTTAAAAAAAATCTAAAGTACATTTTTATATAAAGTAATTTAAATGAATAAAAATAAATTTAACAATAAATATGTACATGTTCATATTCAATTTAAATCTATAATAAAAATTGTAAGAAATATTTTTGACTACTATTTAAATAAATGAAACATGATAGGTGATAATCATCAGTTTGTGGTTTAAAACTACCAAACTAAGTTTTTGCAAATGTATAATTTTTCATAACTTAATTTTATGTTTTTCTGCGATATGTAAGTGAAAACACAAGACATTTATATAGTAATCTCTGAAATAGTCAATATAATTTATAAAGCAGAATAAACTCCTATAAAATACCAAACGGAAAAATGTGAAAAGTTCTTACTTTATCCACTTTACAATACATCCCTTCCCCCTTCCTTCCTCAGGCTGGGATTCTTGGCATATCATAATAAATGTCTTTTGAGACTCCAGTTTTGTTGAACTATGGCAACTAAATACTTTGGAAATTCTTTCCCAACCTGTTGCCCATCAGGAATGCTAAATTACCACTTCCACATTTATAATCCATGAATAGAACAATGTTGAACTTTTTTTTATTTACTTTGTGTTTAAAACAATTAGAAATGGACTAGAATTATAAATTTGCTATGGTGTTTCAATTCTTTATTCTTTCTCTGTGTTTTTAATTAGCATTCATGTGACTTCTATTACTATTTTTTTTTTAACCTAAGGTTGTGATTTTCAGCTTTAATTTCTTCTCCACATTATTCTTCTATCTTTGGTTTGGAACTGTATGCATAAACCATTTTGGACGAAAGGCCATTTATCCTTGACTAATAACTTAAAACAAATTGGCTTCTGATACTGATGTTGCCTGTCATTTAAATGATGTTTAGTTTTACAAAGTATATTTGTCCTGATACATCAATTTCAACCAATTCACAATTGTAAATTATAAAGAGTTATCAAAAATGATTTCAGTGATGAAATATTTTTATTTAATAAGTAAAAGATCCCTTAACTCTTTTTTAATTCATTTATATTTTCATGATATTATAGTGTTTCTGCTTGCAGCAGTAATGACATCATTTTGATTGCCACTAAAATATTTAATGGTAGAGAATGCAAAACCTCTGATGAAAAAAAACTTCAAAGTCTGTGTGTTTATATCCAATCAATTTCAATGAATAAATTTCAGATCCAAATAGGTTATATAAAACTTGTCTGTGGGAATTAAATTTTGTTTTAATGAAACCTACACTTCCTATCCCATACACATTTATTTATATGCTTGCTTGCTTACCTGGACAAATGCATTGTTTGATATGTACAGACAAAGCCAAAGGTTGACTGCAGCTCGTTGCTGTCATATTAAGCCATGATTTATTGCAACATCAAAATTAAATCAATCTGTTATCTATAACATATTCAGTTATAAGCACTGAAATACCATATATTTCATAATATTTTTAAAAACTGTCTTAGCAAAAATTTAGTAACAGAAATCTGAGTATAATGTCATATTTTAGAAGATATATTAGATTTCTTTTCCTAGTACTTATAAATAATATAAATAAGTACATTTCTGAGTTTTATCATAAATACCGTATTTATCGGCGTATAACACGCACAGGCGTATAACACGCACCTTCATTTTAAGAGGGAAATTTCAAGAAAAAAAAAGCGCCGGCTCGAGAGTGAAAGCAAAAGGGGAGGGGGAGTGGGGCTTCGTTCACACGCGGATCCCCATGCTCGTATTTATTTACCGTATTATGCCCCGGCTGGCGGCGGCGGCAGCAGAAACAGCAGCCTCCTTCCTCGGTTAGCTCCGATTCCCTCCCCCCGTGTCGCCTCTGAGCTGCAGGACTCCGCCGCTTGCTTTATAAATCCTTGGCTGC
>NW_015386468.1:142400-144466 GCF_001527695.2 Protobothrops mucrosquamatus
GGAGAATTGAGAGAGAGAGAGACAAACACACACACACACACAAAGAGGAGAGGGGAACTGCTGGGGCCGGCCCGTATTGAAGAATATGGCCGAATTTACCCGGGCTGGCCGTATATCGGCGTATAACACGCACACATCATTTGCCCCCTATTTTCAGGGGGAAAAAGTGCGTGTTATACGCCGATAAATACGGTAATAACTGCCTGTAATTGATATATTACTAGGTATTTTTGTCAAGCAGTATTCTTTTAAAAATTCTTACATTGCTTATGTATAGATAGTATCATTTAATAAATTTATATAAAATCCCATTGTAATGCAAATTAACTAGAACCATTTGAATTTTATTCTTGCTCTAGTGCTTAAACAAAGGACTTCTGCAGTGATTTATAAACAGTAATGTAACACAATACATTTAGATAGATTTAATTAGCTTGCCAATTTGGTTCCATGTTTTGATAGTGTTTCATAAGCTTTCTCCTATCACAAGTACTAACAAAGATTATTAACTACTGTTTTTATTTTCCAATACAATATTAACAGCTTCTTCCTATGAATATTACAGATAACTATGTAAAACAAATAGACATCTTGTTAGATGTTATAAATATTATAATCATGTGCACTGTAAAACTGAAATATATTTAATTTCATGCCAAACCTCATTATCCCTGTCACATTCACAGAAAACAGAATGTTGTTCTACTTATTTGTGTTCCAGCAAATTAGAAATTTTAACTATCAGCTGCTGCAGGTTCCTAATTCTATCCAAATTCAACATGGACATCCATCTGGGGCAGTTGTAAGAACTCCTCAATATGAATCTGAAATATTCAGTCTGGGTTGATATCTTGGTCTGAGGGAAAGTGAAATATCCTGGCTTTTCGCACACATAACCTTCCAGTTTTTCCAATGACATTTTTTCATTGCTCTGACAATTAAGGAAATAAAAGATACTTTTGTTCTTCTTCTTATCTGATACATGGCAAGTTTCTAGGTTCTTCAACACAAATAACATAAGATAATGTATTGTTTCTGGCACCACTAGGCTATGTTGAAAGCAATAGTGATCGCAAAAGGATTGCTTTCTTAAAAAAAAATCCTGCATGATTGCCAATTGCTTTTAAATCCTAGTTTTAGTATCTACACTATGATGTCAAAAGTCTTGATAATTCTTCGGTTCCGGTTCGCGGTGGTACGGTCGAGCAAAGGGAGTCGTCCCTTTGCTGATCGAGTTTCCCCTGCCGGTAGACCCCTTAGAGGGTCAAAAAGACGCTCTGGAGGAGCATCTACCATTGAGGAGGCTTCTCGGGTAGTTGCAGAGGAGCGGCGGCATGCTCTGTGCACCGAGTATCTCCTTTGGGCCGACAGGGTAAAGATCGGCCAGTAAAATGGCCGATCAATTAGCTGCGCCAACCGTAAGCCATAAGATCATTTAAGCAAGCAGACCCACCGTGGAAGATTCGGTGAGACTTTTTTTCTACCTTTATTTTCTTTATTTTTTCTGTGAAAAGCTTTTTTTTTTTTTTTTGCAAATCATTTCCCTTTTTGTTGAAGCGGCGTTTTAAATGGGGGAAGAGAAGCTTAAGAAGGACGGATATTTTTTTTTGTTTTAATAGCTGATTTTACTTTTTGATACTTGGGAGCCCCAAGAATTTTTTTAGAGAGATTTAAGACGTAATGTATTTGGAGAGCATTGTTTTTTGGGTTTTTTTAGGGTATTTGAAAAGACTGATTATTTGATTAACTTTGATCATTCGTTGGGGGACATCTTCTGCTGAAACTACGTATTTTTCTTGCTATTTTTTTTTTCTTTTGGAATTTGTATAAAGGAAAAAGACTAAGAAACTTGGGACGAGATGGATATTAATAATAATAATAATAATAATAGTAAAGTTGGAAGAGACCTTGAAGGTCATCTAGTCCAACCCCCTGCTCAGGCAGGAAACCCTATACCATTTCGGACAAATGGCTGTCCAGTCTCTTCTTAAAAACTTCCAGTGTTGGAGCATTCACCGCTTCTGGAGGCAGGTTGTTCCACTGGTTAATTGTTCTCACTGTCAGGA
>NW_015386468.1:144811-156195 GCF_001527695.2 Protobothrops mucrosquamatus
CAAAACAGAGCCTTGGGGCACCCCACTACACACTTCCCTCCATGTAGATGTGGTTCCATTGAGGACCACTCGCTGAGTACGGCCGGTCAGCCAGCTACGGATCCATCTGGTGGTGATGCTGTCTACCCCACATTTTTCTATCTTGTCAAGTAGTAGGTTGTGATGTACTTTATCAAATGCCTTACTGAAGTCCAAGTAAGGCATTTGATAAAGTACATCACAACCTACTACTTGATTGATTGCTTTTAAATATAGTCTCCCCCCAAAAGATAGTGTCTTCAAATATGATAAAAATGGAGGAAATTTGTTCAGATTCTATTTATAAATATATTTTGGACAAAATCTTAGAAAACATGGAGATGATAATTGCCTGTAAAAAGGAGATTTCTTTATATCGACAAAGTCAAGCACAAGATTTAAGTAAAACTGCAGTTTATATTCAAGAGACTTGCTCTCAGTCCACTGAGACGGAAGAAGCAAATGTACAGTTGGATTATCAATTGACACTGGGAAAAAGCCTTGATATAAATGAGCAGATGACCTATAATAAGGAAATGGAGGAGTTTTCTTCAGAAGGACAAGCTGATTTGCAGATAGTATTTGACTCTCTGATAGAGGAAAAATTAGTGGAAGAAGAGCAAAACTTGATTAAAGAGGACTATATTTAAAAAATTATCTCAACTAAAGTTTATGCAACTTTAAAAAAGATGGGAAAGGACATTTTGGCACGAGCTTTTCAGAATGACTATAACTCTTATATCAGCCTAATAAAATGGATAATGGGAGTCCTCTTGTTGCTATGTGTGGCAGGAGACAATGGGAGAATTATTTGCGGAATTAGAAACTCGATTATGGAAACCTATTTGGATTAAAAAGAAACCCAGAATAAGATATAAATATTAAATTTGAGATGATAATTATGGATGGTAAAGGTTTTATAGCGATTTGGACTGTCTTGGATTTGGATTTTCTTAAAAGGGAGGCTATTATGAAATGACCTAGAATTTTCTTTTTTTGTGTATGTTTGCTTTTTCCTTTTTGTATTGAGAAATGTAAGAATTTAGTTTTGGAGTTAATATGTTTAAATAAGAGAAATTTGGGGTCCCTGAACAGCAAAACATATAGGTTAGTTAAATTTAAATATTTGAAAAATTAATAAAGTCTAAAACAGGATCTTTGGGATAGATAAGGAGCTTTTGTAAATGTTTATTGATTAATGAAATGTATATTCAGCGAGATATTTAATGAAAACTAGTGTTAGAAATGTACTAATGAGATTATAATAATTTAAACAGATAGAGAGCGTTAGTTTTGATTTAAGCATTTAATTTATATATAGCAATATATTAATGAATGAATTGGTTATAGTATTGTTCTAATTTGATTATTATATTGATATTGAGCGGTTGAAAGTTTTTATTGACTAAGGTAATTTATATTTAGATATATCAATGAATGAATTTATTTGAATATACTTGATTATAATATTCTACATAGAGAGGGAAATTTTAAGAAACATTGTGTGAATTGTATTTATATAATGTTATTGTTTCTTTTGTAATTGACCACCATATCTCCACACTGGCTCTTAAGCTTCTGTTGGTGTAAAATGGAAAAATAATAAAAATTGTTTGGGAAAAAAAAGTCTTGATAATTCTTTTAGAATTGAGGCCACCTGTCATAGTTAGGAATAGGTATAAAATTTTGTCTGTGTGTTCAAGTTTTTTTAGACATTGATGTTTTATGTTGGCTATATTGTGATTTTAATTTGTGAATAGTTTTATCATTGTTTTTGTAAGCTACCTATATCCAGTGTAAAACCGTACCTCAGGTTTTGAAATAGATATTGAATAGTCATCTGTCGGGGATGGTATAGTGAATTTTGTAGCATGTAAGGAGTTGAACTTGATGACCTCTATGATTCTGTGATTCAATAACATACAGAGTTGCTAAATAAATAAATATTTTTTGAATCATGCTTCCATGTAGCATAATTCCCTTAGTACAAGTGTGGCTGCAGTTACGTCACACTTTTATCTTATTCCTGCATTAACATCTCCATACATTTTCATTAATATCTATATAGAAATTTAAGATTCAAGTATATAGGAAGTATAGTTGATCATAAGATCTAATATATATCAACGAGTGTGATACAGCTGCAAAAATTATAACTGATATTTTATTTTCAATAAAAGCATACAAATAGCTTCCATATAATGGGAAAAGATAAGCCAGTTTGGTGTAAAAGTTTTGGAATATGAGATGTTAGACTCAAATCCACTGTCAGTCATGAAAGCTTACAGGGAGGTTTTAAATATTCACTCAGTCTAAGCTAAATAATAGTTTTGTTCTTGAAAACGTGTGAATATCATATCTTATATAGTTCAATATTAATCTAGAGAATTGTAGTTCAAACTAAGATGCAGAACTATTCTACTACGTATTTCTGTTTCCCTCTTCATGTGACTGAAGTCTTACCTACTGATGTAGATGAGGTGAGAGAAGGAATGATAAGTACTTTCTACTCATTTAACAAACTTTTGGGAGGGCAGGAAAAATAATAGCATTTTTTCCTATAAAATTACTTTAGTGCTTTTATTCAGCTTTTGAATTAATTTTTTCAGATCAAGATTAGGGTTATAAAGCCTTTGGTTCATTTATTATTGGAGAAAAAAATTGTACTAACTTAGTGAAGCAAGAAAATTACCTCAAAAGCTTACAAGATTTATAATGCTTAGAAAACAAAACAAAACAAAACAAAAAAAGGCAATTCAAAACCTAATGAGACATTTTAGGCCTCATTTACATCTATAACCTGACCCATTTCTGCAAAGTGTAATTTGGTAATTTACATACTAAATGCTAGGAATTTATTCATCCTTAACCAAAGGGATGAGATTACTAATACTATAACACAATTAACATTATTGTTCATTCCATATTGTCACATATATAAGATGGCTACTTTTACACATTTATCTGTTAATATATTTAATTAAAACTAAATTTTATTCAAAACATCTTAGAGTGTTTCAGTATCAGATATTGTATTATATTAATAGCTGTTCTGATGAAGCAAGAAATTATTATTATTTAATTGGTAAATCTGTTAAAAAGCTTAAACATTTGTCATAACATTAGCAAAATATTTGACTTTGTAAACATTTTATTTTAAGTTGTAAACGTTACCAGTGTTTTATAGGAGAGGTTATCCAATAAGATTGTGTTTGTGTTTGTATTTGTGTGTGTTTGTGTGTGAGAGAGAGCTGTTATTAATTAGATATAAAGTCTAACACTTAGGTTTGGCAATTAATCTCCCATCTTGCAACCTGCCTGGCCATTATTTATCATTTCATTTTAAAAATTGTATGGCTGCCCATATTAAACAATTCTGGGTGGCTCACAACAATAAAGTTATAAAAACCATTAAAGCATATAAAAACTGAAAACAAGGCACCTCGATCAGCTTCCCACTGTGATTCAATAACTTTCTGGCAGTTTACCCACTCTACCACTATAGCTGGGTAAAGAGCCAGGTTTTAATGGCCTGCCAGAAGACTAAGAGCATGGATACTTAGGAGAATGTATTGCCAACCATGGAAAAGGCATACATCCCACTAGATTGCAATATTTTAGGGAAGGGATCTGGAATGTGCCCCTCATATCTAATCAGCTATATTAGCAGGGCAGGTATGATGAAGTAGATTGAAGTCAGATTTTCCAGGTAAAGCCTTTCCCAGAGAGGAAACATGACTAGATGGGCTAATTCTACTTTATTGTAAGCTACTTTAACACTGTCTTGCAAGTCTGTAAGTACAAACTTCCTCATGCCATTTTTAACTGTTTGAATAATTAGGGCAGGTCCTTCTTAAATTATTTTCTATGACTATCAGTTTATTGGGAGCTCTGCCTCTCTGGTCTGATTGTGTCCTAGGCTACATCTCTAACTCTCATCTCCCAAGTTTATTCACACATTCTATTACATGTCCCCTCCCTGCACATGTCCATTTGAGCTTTGAGCTTTGCACCAACTATATTGCCAGGGCAGGTGTAGGGGTGTAGCTATGGTTTTCTAGAAAGCTGTGGAAGTTATTGGAGCAATGCTTCACATACGGTATATTTGGATTCTACTTGTGAGTTTGTATGTTAGGGATCAGTTGGGATTACTATTATTGTTCCAATGTCTCTCCTACAAAGCAGCTTCCTTGCTTGTGCTGCTCAGTAGTATAGCTGAATTGACAGTGGAATTCTCCAACTTTATGTTGTTGTGCAACTTCAACTTGGCTTCCCCAGGCTCAGACTTGAAGCAGTCTTGGCATTCATAGCAACTGTAGATCTGACCCAAGTTATTGAGAAACCAACTCATGATAGGGAAGGGGGAACATGTTAAACCCAATTATCGTCCTGGGATACTGGTAATGTGATCTGCAGTTGAGTAATCATATCAATTCTTTGTAAGGGGTAATGTATTCCCTGTTTAACTGGAATTTACTGGAGCTGTGTTCCACCACAGGCAGGACCAGTCTGCCTCAGGGCCTAAAGGACCAAAGTGCATTCAGAACAAACTCTAGGACATTGAGAATCTGGTGCCTGGTTTGACTGAGGCTTTAATCAGCAATTGGAATAAGAGGGCAATAATAGTATTGGATCAAATTGCATGTGTGCAGTCTATTTTTTGTGCTGAGACCCAATGGATGACAGCCTCCATCTTCGCTTGCTTGCCGTCAGCTGCCATGGATAGGGAGGGGGAGACTTTGCAATGACCAGCACAGATTTTGCTTATCTCTCCAAGATCATTTTTCCAGGCTTTGGTATGTAGCAGCCAGATATGATGCACCTGAATCAGAGACTTTGCCAAAGCATCTGGCTGCAGATTGAACTCTGGTTGCCTCGTTACAAGGGGGGTGGACTTGATTGATTCAATCATTTGGTTGATTTAAGTTGGACTCAATTCCTATGGAATTGATGGAAACACAGACTTGTGTTTTTATCTGGTCTTTATACTTTATGTTGTAGCTGACTCCTGTTCTTATTGGGCTCCTGAGTCTAAATGCTAGGGAATGCCTGGAAGCTTGGTAGCTAGATAAATCAGCCATCAACAAGCACATAGACATAAACAACATATACACACCATTCAAAACAGACAATAAAAAGCTAAAAGTAAAACAAAAACACCAAAAAACTTCCTCTTCTGCAATCATCAGGTAAGCAGGGATTAACACCAAACAAACAAGCAATAAACAATATCCTGTGTTGCGTAATAGAAATGTATTTACTGTTTAATATATATTCCTGTAATATACTCAAGCTGAAATTCTGGTTCTGAGAATAAGTTAACTGAACTCAGTGGGATTTATTTCTGATAGCTATGTATTGAACAGTATTTAAATATAATTTATATTAAAGCTTTAAAACAAGAAGATAAAAACTAACAAAAATGAACATAAAGTGAGGAAAAAATAGAAAAAAAATCAACAGAAAAGCAAACAATGTAAAAAAAGCTGAATAAAAATAGAAAAAATAAAAATATATAAAAAGTATTCTTCATAGCAGCTGTAAGTATGTTTTAACTTCTTTCTCCAAAGTTATATCATATTAATCTTCTTTCTATAATCTAGTCTATATAATTATCAAAACCATAAATCATAAGTTCTTTATTTTTACAGAAAGTCCATTAGTGGCTCTCAGAACCCAATAAATGTAGATAATGTCTTTTCTCTACTCAAAGAAGTCAATTTATCCAGTCCAGCAAAATCTGCTAATTTCACAAACCATTCTTTCATCAAAAGTTTTCATTTCTGTGCATATAATAATCTCACTGCAAAAATCATATATTGAAATATTTTCAATGGCTTTTTTCTAACTGCTTATCCATTTATTGTTAAAGGAAAAGTTCTGGCTTCAATTGAATATTGATTGATCTTTAAAATTCTCTGTGCTGTGTATTGAAAAGCACTGATGTTCATTTTTATAGAATATCCTGTTATAACGTTCACTGTTTTGTGTTGAGAAGTGAAACTAAACTTTCTTTTATTTGTGAATCTGAATATTTGTGAACCTGAATATTTATTCTGAAATAAATCCTGATAAATAAGCATGTACAATCATTTCCAATAGAATGCTGTTTACATGTAGATAAAAAATTTGTTGCTTTGTCAGTTTTTATGAAAATGGATGACTTCAGGAAAAAAAATAGATGACATCATCATAACAGTAAGAGTTGCAGGTAACACACACACGTGTTCACATGCATGCACTTACACACATACACAAACCACACATACATCAATGTGGTTTAAAATAGAAAGCATGCAATTTTAACAACTTCTTAAAAGAGCATATTCATGCTGTTTTTATTATTAATTTGTTCATTCTACATGCAAATTGAAAGACAAATTTTGAACTTAAAAAAATGAATGCCAACTGTGGAAAACAAATCTAAGGCTACATTAGTAATCAAACTTCCAGAGACAGAGTATCCTAGACATGAAAGTAAATTTATTATTTGTAGTAAAAAATTAATGGAGCCTGCAATAACAATGTCATACAAATTTGAAATCTTATGTGGAAATTGAGAAGGACAGAAGAAACTATTGATGGCAGTAGAAAGATGGAATTAGAATTAGGAGTGGTCTAGGTAAGGAGTATAGAATCACATCTGACTGGTGGAGGGAGAAGCAGATAATTTTGATTAACAAAAAGTGCACATGTTTTCATAAGCTGATGCAATTTCTGATGGTCAAAATAAAAAAGGAACAAAATTTTTTAATAAGTTTTTATTTATTTGAATGTGAATCAAACTGTCCACTTAAAACATTTCAAATCATTTTCCCTCTTTCCAATTATGCTTCAGTCAGTGACATCTTTCAGCCTCATTTTCCCTAAGATTCTAGTACCCTTGGCACATTTCTATTGTTTAATAGCCTAGAATCTTCAGAACTTATGTATTTTTTTCTGTGTGTTCCTAATTTGAATCTTCAATAACATACTGAAGAATTGATGGGTTAGATAACACAATAGGAGCTTCTTGGATATTCATACCTTTGGTTGTATTGATTTGGTAATCTTTTCACATTAAGTTTCTCCATAGCTTTAGAATATTTAGAAATCCACAAATGGATTTCTCACACACATTAAATGTTGATGGTAAAGCCCAAAGAAAGAGATATATATTTTATAGGACTATAGAAAGATATCAGTATTGGCTTTCCCTTTATTTAAATAATTTCAAATATTGGATATAATTTCAAAAAATGCCTGTTCCATGAAGTTATCACATAATAATCTGAAACTTCCATTTCAATCAACAATGTGTCTTTTAAAGGTTGTAGCAGTAGTCTAGATCTGTAACAGGGAATGTGTTGAATCAGTTAATGTCTATAATTGCTTAGAATTTTATATGTCAAAAACAAGCCTTTGATTGAACTCAGCAGCAGTATGCAACCTTTGCAACTGTTTTAATGCTTGTTTAATATCTGCATAACCAGAAGCTTCATTCACCAGCTGCCATATTTTGTACTTATAATGTGCTTTTTATGAGGCTAATATATACTGTCAAATATATAATTATTACTACAGAAATGATTTGTCATCTTCTCTAAGGCCCCAGATGTATGGTTGAGTCTATATCATGGTTAATCTATATGTTATTTATAATTTTGTTTTGTAATCTTTATCTTGTTTTTAGATAGCTACCCAAAGGCATGAATTTTAGATAGGCAGCCATTCAAATTGAATCAATCAATCAATCAATCAATCAACTGTTATTTAGAATCAATTATATGATTGATTTAATATAATCTTCATTTTCAATGTTCGATGACAGTTTTCCAGTCAGTCTCGCTTCTGTGTGTTTTTATTCCCTGGAGAAGGCACAAATTTCTGCTCTATAAAAGGAAAGGTCAAAAGAGGCAATTTTCAACTTCTTTCTAATGAACTCCTCGATTTATATAGCATTGAATATTGCAAATAAATTTAGGAAGAACATCAGACAATACAACTGCCTCTTCCAACTGACATCCTTTGATGCCAACAAAGTACTTTTAATGAGGAACTGACCAACCAACAAGCTAATTTATTCAAATGTTCATGTATCTCAAGACAGCACAGAATCGAGAATGGGTATACCTTGCAATGATAGAACTCAATGTGACATTGTTGAATTCTTGGAGAAACTAGTATGACAGCAAAATACATACATTGTCTCCCTTCAGTTTGCAAAAGAACAAATTTGAGAAATGCCAAAAGCTTCTTTTGTCATTGATCCTGACTAGAGATCAGCATTCAAACATGAGAGAAGATTTAATGCACAAATTGCCAACAACAAAACTGAAATTTGTTGAAAGAACAAGGAGGTGAATAAATTTATGTTTATAGAGCATAATTTCTTATTATTTTTACCCTTAAACTGTTCTTTACTTCGAAGACATTTACTTATATTGAGGATGCAATCCAGCACTGATTTATTGAACTTGCTGAGATTATTGTCTGAGGAAAATGTAGGAGTTAGTTCCAATTGCCTTATTGCTTAGAATTTTCTTTCTCTGGCAAATGCCCAGCATGCCAAACCTCCTTACAATAGCCACTCAGTAGCAAAGCAGACATGTGCTGTGGTGGGTGGAATATTATGGAACTCTTGTTATAAAGCAATGGTACCCCACAGTGTGATTTGTATCATGCTGAGTGAGACGCCTACACTTTTCAGCAGTTGGCTTTGCGTCTGTAATTTATTGCTTCAGAAACCATTATAATAATGCAAGAAATGCTTCAGCAAGCGTAGAGGGAAGAACACATCACAGTCAGGCTGTAATAACTATTTAGACTATTTAAACTCACTCAGCTTGCTCTACATTAGAAAAACAGGCCCTAATAAATTATTTTATATATTTTATTACTATTTTGGCTTCATTGTAGGTGAGATTAAACACCTTATTGCATTTCTAAAGATAGAAACTTATGAAAATAATTGTTTGGAAATTACTGTGTTAGGTATAAAAGCAGGTGGGAAGGAATTTGATTTTTACTTTGTACGTTGCTACATAATCTAGCCCCCAAAATGAGAGCTTAATTGATCTGAGTCCATAAAGAAAATCTTATATCCTTTAAAGTAGCATTTAGAATTGTAATGCTAATGTGCTTTTCACTTGTAATAGTAACTGAGACAAAGATGGCAAAATGTAGAGAATTTTGTGATGTATTGCAAATGCCTTATTCTACAGCATGCTATATCTGAAATTTCATTATTTCATTACTTTTTTAAATTTCTCTGTGCCTCTTCTTATACTACACCACTTTTGTCTGTATGTTCCTTATTGATAAGGGAAGCATACTACTGCATTTTGTATTCCATAATTTCATTGTTTCAACATGAAGACAGGTTGTGCAATATCTCAGTGATTAAGATGCTGGGCTTGTCATCTGGAAAGCCGACAGCTCAGTTTCAAGACATGTTGGGATGAGCACTTGTCTTTCTTCCAGCTCCTGCCCATCTAGCAGTTTGAAAGTATGCAAATGCATGTAGATAAATAGGAACTACTTTGATGTAGAGCAAACAGTACTTAACAATGTCATGCTGGCTGCTTGACCGTGGAAATATCTTCGGATAGTGCTGGCTCATGGCCTCAAAGTGGAGATGAGTGCTGCCCCTATAGTCAGCAACAACTAGCAGAGTAAAATCCACAGGGATTCCCAACATGAAGACAGCATAAAGTACATTCCTTTCCATGTGGCAGTGAATAAAACTAGAGATGAGAAAGCATGCTGTTCTTCTCAGTTTTCAATATATACATAAAACTATTCTATTTCAGTTGCACATTAATCTATAATTTTTTTAAAAAGGAATATATAAATACTCATTATTATAATCCAGTTTTTTCATTTAGAATATATTGTTATATGCCTTTTTTAAAACATGAATTTTGTATGCATCCCATAAACAGAAAACATATTATTATAATTGATTGCACAGTCAGCCAGATGTTTAGACTGGATTTAGCATTTTTGTCTATCTATTGTCTATCCCAGATGTCTTTTCCAAGGACATCTGGGATAAGCAGATGTTATTATTTGATAATATTAAAGGTATTATTTCAGGACGTAAGCTGTTCCATGTAAAGCTTCCTTTTGCAATTGATTGATGGTGATTTTGTTGATGCCAATGGTGTTTACGTGGTGCTCCAGTTGTTTTGGAATTGCATCTAAGACACCTATTATTATTGGAATTGTCTCTGTTTTCTTTTGCCACAGCCATTTTACTCCTATTTTCAGATCTTTGAATGTTGTGTTTTTCTCCAGTTCTTTCTCTTTTTTCTACTGTCTCCAAATATTGCAACATCCATAATCAAGACATTTTTGTCTTTCTTATCAATAATGGTTGTTAAGACAATTAAGTTATTATAATTAAGTTATTATTACATACTCAAAAATATGAAATATGGTTGCCAGTTATTTGGCTGGTGTTGGCCTTTGTACACATCAAATTCTAAGATGAAGATGTTGGCTTTCATATGCATTGATAATCTAGGATGTCATAATGTATTGACATAGTATATGTGCAGATCCAAGCAGTATGGCCTTGGACTGACAAGTGGAATTTTTGTAGAATATGCATATTTGTATAGTGCTGTTCAAGTTATTTTTTGTACCGCACTCGGAGTTCTGATACCTCTGGGACAACCACAGCTGATTTATGCTATAATCTTTCAATTTTGTTTTCCATATCTTGATATTTTATGATCTTCTCTAATTCTTTGTCTTCTTATTCTACTATTTACAACTTTTTGTTCTCACCAATTTTTCATGACTGAAGCATGATATGTTTTACAGATATTCCAGCAATTTTTCATTATTATTATTATTATTATTATTATTATTATTATTATTATTATTATTATTATTATTATTATTATTATTATTATTATTGTTGTTGTTGTTTAGTGCCTAAGCGCAAATTGGCTCTAAACTGTTCCCAGACAAAATAATAAATATATATTTTTATATTTATATAACAAAAAATGATACATCCAGAAAAGGTTCCATCTGCTTTAGCCCAGAACCTGAGACAATACCCAAATCATTAGGCAATTACTACTCCACCCTCATTGCGTCATCAGATAATCGCCCGGCCACCCTCTTCAGGGTGACCCGCTCTCTCCTTCAGTTGAGGGGGGGGACCCCCTGGTGGGGAGGGCTGAGGATTTTGCTCAATATCTGTATGACAAAGTTGCTCGGATTCGAGAGGGTTTAGACTCTGACTGGGTGGCCCCGGGGGAGGAGACGGGAGCAGGTCTTGAGACTATTATATGGGAGGAGTTTGACTCTGTGGCTCCCGAGGACGTGGACAGGATCCTGGGGAGGCTGAATGCAACCACATGTTTACTGGA
>NW_015386468.1:157277-160917 GCF_001527695.2 Protobothrops mucrosquamatus
ATGGCTATTTAAGCTGGCAGGACTGGCCTAAGGGGTATTTTTAGTTGGGTTTTAAAACAATTTTTAAAATAACAAAGGCCAAATTAATATTTCCTTTTAATTACGTTTTAATGGTAGTATTTTTGTACTTTTGTATTTGTTTTTATTAGGCTGTTAGCCGCCCTGAGTCCGCAAGGAGAAGGGCGGGGTAAAAATATAAATAATAATAATAATAATAATAATAATAATAATAATAATAATAATAATAATAATAATAATAATAATAATAATAATAATAATAATAATTATGGAATGCTTGTTAGAGTGAAAGCCACCCAGATTTTATTTCAGAAGAAAGGTGCTGCAAGAGTGAAGGTACATTTCTGGCTATCCTAATAGTTGGAGCTGCTAAATTAAAGAAACCTGGAACCATGCCAATCCTGGCAGATCAAACTGGCTTAGCTGACACCATAGAAAATAGATGGTTTATTAAGAAACCAAGCACTATGCTATGGAGTCAAAGCCAATATTTTGAATTGCATCCAGAAGCAAACTGGCAACTAATGCAGCTTGTAGAACAGAGATGTTACATGGACATACTAAAACAGGCATATCACTGCACATGCTGTTTCATTTTGGATCATCATCATCATCATTATCATGGGCATAAAATGAGTACAAAGATACCTAATAATGACATGTTTTCAATATAACTTTATCACACTTTTTCAGTAAAATTCTGATGATACTATTTCATTAGTTATATTAAGAATGAAGTAGTTAAACACATTTATAAAAATTAAAAGATTTCTTTGATAAGAAGATAACATATTTAAGAGCCAAATTTCTATAATTTGTTTTTATTATAGCAGACGTTCTAAGGTTAACAACATCACACATAACTGACAGTTTACATTAGCTTGGTTTCTTGTTGTATGTTCATTTACAATACATATTGTGAGGTTTTGTTTGTTTTTGTTTGTGTCCCTCTATTTTATTTTTGTAGGCTTAGCTGGCTTTTATCTCTACTTTTTCATCTCAAGCTTGATCAAATCTAAATCCCAAACCAAACTTATTGATATTATCTCAGACATATAATTTAAAAACTGTAGATCTCATGTATTACCATGTTTCTCTGAAAATAAGACCCAGCTGGAAAATAAGCCCTAGCATGATTTTTCAGGACACTCGTAATACAAGCTCCACCCCAAAAATAAGCTCCAGTTAAGATCATCAGCCAGACGCATTTAGTACCTTATTTTTCCAAAAATAACCAGAAAATAAGCCCTAATGTGTCTTTTGGAGCAAAAAATAATATAAGACCTGGTCTTATTTTCAGGAAAACATGGTAGAATTTTTTCCTTTTGTTAGTGTTGTTTTTAATTGTTATCATATACGAGTTCCATTTTAATTACTATTTACTCTCTTTTCAGAAAAAAGAACCTTATGGTCTTATGAGCATCTCTTTTGATCACTTTACTTCTGTACTACTAATTTTGCGTTACTTGCTCTTTACTCTTTCTTTTACATTTTCTAATTATTCCTTGACTTTCTCTAAGCAACATTTGCATTTTATTTATATTAGCCAGTTTTTCCATGAATGAAGTTAAAATCTTAGTTATGTTAGTGTCTTTCACTTTTCCCCCCAAAACATATCCATTTCATCTAGCAACTTGTATCATCTACTCAATAAGAGATTTTAGCTGACTTTCTTGGGTTTTTTTTTAAGATAAGTGATTGGTTGCCATATAATACAGATAGTCCTCAAGATATGATAATAATGGAGCCTGCTCATTACTGTCACATGTCACGGCAGTCATTAGGTGAAATGTATCACCTAATGACTTCTCCCATCACTCTTTCCCCAATGAAACATAAAATGAATGTGCAAGTAGTTAAGTGGAGCATCCTGGAAGGGGGAGGCCATTGGAGACTTAGTACAGGCCTAGGCCCACCTACCCTGGCCTTCCCAAGACCTTCCTCATCCCCAGTATGCCTGATGCTGCACCTCGGGTCCCAACAGGCCTTTTCCCTCTTCCACCAGGCCCCCCCCTGGCCTTAGGCCTGATTCCCACCCATCCCCCAGGCCAAACACTCTTCTCTTCATGTGTTCAGAAGCTTCTGCAGCACTGTGCAGAGCTTTCTAAGGCAGCAAAATGAAGCAATTCTTCTGGTGTCCACCATTTTGTCCCATCCACAAATGGCATGATGAAATGGCTACTACAGGTGGATCCACCACATGGCTCAGGGACACACACAGTTTCAGAAGGTAAGTGTGGGGCATGATGGCCTGGAGGGAGGAGTCTAAAGATTCTGGTAGGGTGGAATGGGAAGAGAGGCAGGACGACATTGCAGCGTCTCTGTGCTGGCTTATAAGGGTGCATGACCGCAGGCCCCCTGCATCCATCATAACTTTGAAATGGGGTCATATGTAGCTTTGGGGGGGAGATGTCATAATTTTGAGCATTCATTAAATGGCCTCTCCTACCTTGAGGATTACCTGTATTACAATTTCTAAAATACATCAGATATAGTTAGATTCTGGGTTTGGAGATTTTTTTTTCTTCACCAAGCAGACTCGACATACTAAGATCACATATATGAGAAAACAGCACAGATCTTCTATTTCCTTAAAGAGACTCTTGAATTTGTTTTTGTGGAATAGGTACTAATCTAATGGAAATCATCAGCAAATAAGAGATGCATGTTTAGAGCAAAGTAGACCATGCCCCCTGTTCCTTTAAAGCAGTTTGGTTTCCTGTTGGCAAAATAATAAAAGAAGGAAAAAAGAAACCCTAAGGAAGTATGAAAGAAGCAAGAAATCGAGGATGATTATATAGTACATCCGTCTATTTGTTTACCCTTCTATATACATATATTGCATCATTTCATTTCACTTTTCGATTATAACCTTCCAGCCTACATACACGTGAGAATATATACATTTCAAAAATGTTTGCAAATCCCCTAACAGTTACATTATTACACAGTTTCTGAGCCAAGAATTACATAAGGAACTCTGTCAAATTCAAAGGTTAATTTTGTTTCAATTTTCATATTAGCTTGTAAAATGATAATTACTCAAAAATGAAGCAAAGCTCATTCTCCATTCTTAATGCACCATCAAGTCCAAAAGGCTGACATAAAATGGGAGGGTTACATTCCCCCCTTCTCTCTTCTCTCTTCTCTCTCTCTCGTATATAATATAAGAGCAGCTGAACTTTTTATATTAGTGTTCCCATTGTTTGTTTCATTATGTCTATGCTTACATGACTACTCACAAAAATATTTTATAGAATTATCAGTAATAATCCAAGCAAACTTTCTTAAGCATGGAAGCCTTATTTCTCATGCTAACCAATACATAATATGATAAATTGAATATAAAATACAGAAATACATAAATAGTTGTGATAGCTATTTGTAATAAGAAGTTTGCTATCCAATGGTATACTTTACTATTTTTTTTTAAGTATAAATTTTTATTATTTTCATCATAAAAAAGAAACACATCACAAGTACATCACAATGCTATAATAAAAACCCCACCCCCCACCCCCCACCCCCCGGACTTCCCAAACCTAATCCCAGGATACTATTCAAATAAAAGTAAACTAATATTAATATCCCTAACTCCACAAAATATTATTCTACATAAGTA
>NW_015386468.1:164712-165773 GCF_001527695.2 Protobothrops mucrosquamatus
TCACCTACATCGTCCACAAGGGACGACTCGGGAACTCAACTCCTACCTCGGGCAGCTCACCTATCCCCCTATGCCCAGGGGAAAGGTATCAAGCCATTTGACAGCTGATGCAGGCTGTCAAAACGGCTTTTACGCAGAAACAGGCGGGAGCAGCAAACAGCTGCGTCCAGCGAAGTCGCCTGCCACCGGAAGTCCCCACTTTACTATTTTTTATCTGAAAAATTGTCTTAGCTATTTCCAACGTCCATATTTTTTTTCAGTATATTAAATTAGTTAATGAATTATGTTCTAAAGGTGCTTTTTCAAGAGGCAACTGGACTTTCTTGTTTTTCTTTGAAGACATTTCACTTCTCATCCAAGAAGCTTCTTCAGCTCTGACTGGATGGTGGGGAAAGGAAGGATTTATATTCCTTGCAGACAGCTGGTCATTTGTATTCTTTTAGAGAGTCGTTGAGACCACCTGAAGGTTTATCTGTGTCCTCAGGGTCACCTAAGTAATGCAAATGGATGTGGAGCCTTTTTGGAACTGCTGAAAGGACTGTGTAATAGACAGGAGATAGATTATGTTGTATCTCTCCCCTATGTTGAGAGAGGGCTCTTCAGTTTTGACATAGATGGCTGCTTTAACCCCTCTTTCAAACCAGTGATCCTTTTTGTCTAAAATGTGGTGTTCACTGTTTTCAAAACAGTGGAATTTGTCTTTTAAATGCAAATGGACTGCTGAATCTTGTCCTGATGGGTTTGTTTTCCTATGTTGTGCCATGTGTTTATGAAGTGGTTGTTTTGTTTCATTAATGTAGAGATCTACACATGTCTCACTGCATTGTATGCATATACTACGTTGCTCAGTTTGTGTCTGGGTGTTTTTTTTTTCAATATAGAATTTTATTGTTTTTATCATAAAAGAAAAAATACATCACAAGTATTACACAATGATTTATCCCATCCCCCCACCCCCCAGACTTCCCAAACCAAACCTAGGCTAACATTCAACTACAAGTAAACAAATATTAATATCTCTAACTCCAAACTCTAAACTTAAGCAATCCATCTCCTCCGTG
>NW_015386468.1:167473-195338 GCF_001527695.2 Protobothrops mucrosquamatus
ACCGATCCCCTTATGCCCAGGGGAAAGGTATCAAGCCGTTTGACAGCAGATGCTGGCTGTCAAACCGGCTTTTACGCAAAACAGGCGGGAGGCAGCAAACAGCTGCGACCAGCGAAATCGCCTGCCACCGGAAGTCGTGTCTGGGTGTTTTATCCTTGGGGTGGATAAGCTTCTGCCTTAGTGTATTCTTAGGTTTAATGTGTGCATGTATGTTGTGTTGGCTGAAGATCCTTTTGAGCTTTTCAGATATTCCTGCAACGTGTGGAATGACACATTGCTTCATTTATTGTTCTCTTATTTGTCTATTATGGAGGAGCTCCTGCTTGGTTTTTGGGGGGATTTGATAGGCCCACTTGAGATAGCTATACATTCTCAAGGCTTCCTTGATGTGTTTTAGTTCTTTTTCTTTCCCATCTTTGCTGGTAGGCAAGCCTTCAGCTCGGTGGATTCTGATAACTCCCATTTTGTGGTGCAGTGGGTGGTGAGAATCAAAATGTAAATATAAACATTGTAAATATTGTAAATTATGTAAATATAAATTATATAAATATAAATATTGTAAATCAAAGAGAACAAATTGAACAGCCCTCTCTGAACAGAGAGGGAGGGATACAACATCATCTATCTCCAATCTACAACACAGTCCTTTCAGCAGTTCCAAGAAGGCTCCACACCTATCTGAACTATTCGGGAAAACCATGACTTGGATGACTGAGAATCTCCATAGACATTAAATATATTATGATTTTTTTAAAAAATTAAACTTCACATCTTTACATTATGCACATCTTTCATTTTTAGCCTATCTCATCTATAAAAGCTAATTTCTAAAGAATGAATGTGACACAAACCCAGTGAAATGAGTAAATTAAAATGTATGTATAACTGGATATAAATCCTTTATTCTGACAAAATGAATTGCAAAAAGCAATCAGCATTTTAAGGTTTCCTTTGACAGAAAAAATATTTGTGGTGCAGTAATCATTCCCTTATATTTTCTAGTCAAGACATGTTCTTTTCTCTTAGATCAAAGTATATTTCCAACTGAGCATTAAAATCTACTTAAACCACAACACCTCATGCTTGGTGTGGGCATCACTTCTACTGTATCTTTCAATTGATGTTAAGTTTTCCCACTGACATTTTCAGCTTTGTACCTTCATAATAATTCTATTGCGCATTGGATTTTTTTCTTAGTCTTTTATAAGTTCCTTCTATCTTTTAATAACTGTAGATAGTAAGAATAATTACCTAAAGGGGAAAATATAACATTTGGCTGAAATCTCTGCTTGAGTAACTTTTTGCTAATTTCCAATTAATCCATATTTCCATATGTTCCCAGTCCCACTTCATGGGGAGCAAATGCTAACTTCAAGTGAAGATTAGCTAATATTTTCTCTTTGATCAGTAAAAAAAAAGGAGGAAAGCAGTATTGCTCTTGTTTTAGGTAGTTCATGAGATATATATTAAATAAAAAGACCTCTTAGCTAAGAAGTTGGAGCTCTTCTTCAAAAGTATGCCTTTTTTTTGCCAGTGAAGTATTTCTGTGGAATACTCATCTAATTATGTAATATTCCAGGTCACACATACAGTACATTCCAGGAAACAATATTGCCCAAAACAGGGTATCATCAGATTCTATTATCAGTGAAAGGCTCATCTCCTAAACACTATCTCAACAATTTTAATCAAAAGTTTATTTTATAGTGATTATAAGCTTCCCAGAGTCATCGTGATTAAGTTGGGTGGCCATATAATTTTTCTTAATAATTTAATAAATTAAATAATTATTGTACCCTTCTCATTAAAATGAGGAGTAAAATAGGATCACTTCAAGCAGCACTAATTTTCCCTTTATAAATTTAAACACTGCAACTTAGAATGCACTGCAGTAAAATAGAGGCACTCCCAGTTCTGAGCTGTTTTGTGGAAGTTTAGTTAATCTCTTAGTTCTGCCTCACTTAGTACCAAACTAAACGTAATGTGCAGCTACATTTATTTTAGCAATTTATTGTTGGAGGGTGTACAATTTTACTTTATGAAGCCAGGGGAAGCTATTCTTTCCGTTTCTAATCATATTCAACACAGACTCAAATCCATCTACTTGGCTAAAAAAATTGTCCCAGTTTTTCTTTTTAAATTTGTTACAATAAAAGAAGCAAACTGTGAGATATTGGATAACAGTCCTGACACAATGTTTGTTGGACCATACTACCTGAACAGGACCATAGTGCACTTTATGTTAATTCTTAAACAAAGGACAGATTATGGTTAGTATTCACTACACTGAATTAAAGAGTTTCTGGTGGCTTAATAATATGATAGCTAAAAATGATTTTTATTTTTAGTGGGGAAAATAAGAATGGAAAAGCAACAGATGTTTTCCAGTTATCAAACTGAATCTGAAAATAAAAATTTGTCAATTCATCCTAAAATTGTTCCACTGACTTTTGGCAACAAAATAAATGAATTTCAGTTGCAATGACTATGACCATTTTAAGATGGTGAGTGACTTTAAGGGTGAAAATATGAGCTTTCTACCTTTCAGAGCCATTCAAGACCCATCTAGTATTATTTTTTTTTAGAAAAAAAAGAACATCACTGAAAATCTGCCAGTTTGCTATTAAATTAATCTTAGTGTGATGAAAGCTCCAAATGAAGTACTTGGGGAGTGAAAGTGGTCCACAGATCATAATTTCCCCACTTTTGCTTTTAACCATGATTTCAAACTCCAGTAGCTAATATCATGCATCAAGGAATAAAAATCAAATCACAATAGCCAATAAATATCTGCAATATGGTCTCCAAATTCTACAATTCATAATAAAAGCTACAGGAATATTTGGAGATTCATTAAGGACACAAGTATTTTCCACTGTAGAAGAAAGAGAAATAACACAGGCAAAGGAATGCAAAAGTTGTTAGCAGGCAAAAGCAACAATAATGAAATCTTATCCTTGGAAAGATAGGAATATAAGACAGAAATTCAAAATAATCCTGCCTTGGTTCTGTAAAATATAAGAGAAGGTAGAGGAAAATGTTGGTGGGCTTTTAAGATTTTATTATTTTATGCAATAATAATATAAGAGATTATTAGGTATCTCTCCTCACCTGAGTTACCTCGAAAGGCTGACACATATGCAGATAAAGACCCAGGCATAGTAAAAATATTTTTTTAAAAAATCGATACAGGTTTGCTTTTTAATTCTATTTTCCTTAATTAGATTAAAAGTCTTATCTATATTCTAATTAAATTTTAATAGGTGAATTCTAAAAATATATATGGAATTAATTAATAATAGAATAATTATTTATGCACAGACTTCATTGAGTTGAAAATTGTATCTACACATCTGACATTTTTTTACTTTTAAACAGCTTGTTAATTGTTCTACACTTTTTAAATAAAATAAACTTAGAACTGAACTAAATATGAGGTTAGAAAGAGAATACTCAGGGAAAAATAATTAACGATTATCTCAAGAACTGTTATTGCTAAGATATATATTTGTTATGTACTTGCCAGATATCCCATATTTTCTATTAGACAAAAATAATCAATTTTATAAATACTCAATAAATAATCTCAGTAAAATAACATAAATGAAGGTATTATATAATCACAGTGTTTTATTAACAATATGAAATTTAATTTTAAATATTTCCCTGTCAAAATAAGGAAACATATTTAAAACTGCAAAAAATCTATATGGATTATATGGTTTCTGAGCAACAAGTTGTAAAGACATTTGGAAATGTATAAAAAAGTATCAATGTGTTTTTAATTCTGAAAAATAGGTAAAATTATCTTTGCTCACTTCAGCCCAGTTTGCCATTCATACTGAAAAGTGGATAAATTCAATGTTCTTTAAAGACTCAAAATTGCAGCAGATATTGCCCATACTTAAAATGAATTTGCTTCTTGTCTACAGCAAAGGCTCACAGTGACTTGATCCAAATCAGGCTCATCCTTTTTTAAATCCATTATGATATGGAACAGAACCCATTTGTTAGAATGATTAAGTCACCAGACTATAAATTGTATGTTCTAGTCCTGCTTTAGGCATGAAGTCCACTACGCCTAAAGCAAATAGATAAATAGATATCTATTTATCTATTTATTTATTATTGTGGTTTTTAGTATCGCCTGTTCATCGCCCTGAGTCCCGTAAGGAAGATAGGGCAGTATATAAATTTAATAAATAAATAAATAAATAAATATGCGACTTTGGACCAATCACTCTCTCTCAGCTCTAAGAAGCAGGCAATAGCAAAGCACTTCCAAAATGTTATCAAGAAAACTGCTGGGTCGACTTCCGGTTCCAGATCGCAGCGCCTCTAGCTGCATGAAGAGATTCATCTCCTCATCAGCTAGTTTCCCTCTACCGGTAGACCCTTATGCGGGTCGAAAGTCGCCATGGAGGGTGCGACTACCACCGAGGAGGCTGTGCTCGACTGCGGAGGAGCGGCGGCTCCAGCTGTCCAAGCTATCTCTGAGGGCCAACAAAGAAGAAGATTGGCCAGTAAAATGGCCGATCACTCAGCCGCACCAACTGCAAGTCAAAAGAACAACTAACCATAACATCAAGTAAAAGTCAATATAATACTCAGATGATATTGGCAGAAAGGGAAGGAAATTTTGTTCAGTTCGAATTGGTTAGAAATTTTTGTAATCAAATCTTGAGGTTTGATAACCGAAAAACTTTAATATGGGAACCAACTTGGCATAGAAAGAAAGCTAGAGTCAGGTTTAAATGTGATATAAAATGTTACTTGATGGGTTAAAAAGGCTTTAGAGATTTTGTCTGATTTAGTAATGAATGAAGGATGTGAATTTACTGTTATTATAGTTGATAATTATTTGAGGGAGTAAACCTTTTCAGGGGGTAAAAAGACTTTATAGATGTAGATTGATGAAATGATAGAATATATTTTTTAAAATAGAAATGTATTTTTGGACTTACATTATTATTTTAAATATGATAATTATGTTGTAATAGATAGAGAGAGTTTGTTTGATTTAATTATGAATGAAGGATGGGAATTTTCTGATATTATACTTGATAAGTATTTGAAAGTGTAAACTATTTCAAGGGCTTAAAAAGATTTTCTATAGATGTAGATTGATGAAATGATAGAATATATTTTTAAAAATAGAACTGTATCTGTTGGACTTATATTATTATTTTAAATATGATAACTATGGTGTAATAGAGAGAGAGGAAGAGCTATTTGTGATAGGGAAAAAATCCGTTTCAATGAATGACCTATTATTAAGGATACCTGAAATCCCAACTATATGTTTACTAAAACATAATTGGAGTATTACAACTGTAATTAGTAAAGCTTAAAAACAGGATAATATTATTATAATCACATGTGATTGATGATTTTTGTTTGATTGAACTTTATCTAAAACTGTATTAATTTTAATAAGCAATATTATATTTAGGAAACAGAGAGGAAATTTTTGATAATTAATTTGAGCTATACTTATATGATTTTGTTTTTGAATGATTTGACACCCTGACCACCACGTTGTGTCCTAAGCTGGAAAAAAATGGAAAAAACCAATAAAACTTTTTATAAAAAAAAAAAAGAAGAAGAAAACTGCTGGGTCTAGTCCAGGCAATCACCATGACTCACACTAACTTCAAGGCATAAAAAAACACAGAGAGAATTAAAAACAGACTTAAAGAGAAAAGTGTTTGCTGCTGTTGTTGTTAAATTAAGTGGCAAGATAACTGTTACACAAGGTCAGATCATACATTTTTTTAATCAAATAAAGGATTTTCTACTGTTAGAAGAACAGTAGTTCTGTTCTGGTTCATTCTGAGCCAGTTTCAAAGAGCACAGGACAATTGCTTGACATGGAGTAAGAGTTTATTTGATAGCAAAACTGACAGCTTAGTAATTTAAGGTGGTCATGAGTTAAGAGAGGAAAGTTGGCTACATTTATAGGAAAAGTTACCCCTAGTCTCAGGAGGCACACAAACGTGATCCACCAGGAGAATGTACTGGGACTGACAGGGAAGAAATATGTTTCCTCACCTTAAGGTGTTTTGTAATCTCAGCCCTTGAGATTTAGGGAAATCCTATTGTAGGCTATGAAGGATTTCCATATCTTGAGGGGTTTTCTTATTTACTTAATTTGTTGATATTTGCCAATTTCATCTATATAAAGATGTGCTTTGTCATATCAATCTTTCAGCTTTTACATCAGTACTTTTTACCCAAGTGGCCTCTGATAATGGGTATCCTTTCCATTGTATTAAATACTGTAATTTCACTTTGTACAATCTAGAGTCAAGAATTCATTTTATTTCATAATGAGTCTCTCCCTCTACCGCAAAGGGACCGGGTGCTTGTTTGGGAGGAGGTCTTAAAGACAATTCCTGAAAGGTTTTAACAGACTGCAGTGGAAAACAGGGTGGAACTTTCCCAAAAGGCGAGGGAGTTTTAACTCTACTGTGACTGGGTTTATAATTTGGGCTATGGGGAAAGGTCCAAGGAATTTTGGTCCCAATTTTTTATTAGGCAACTTGAGTCTCAAATATTTTGTAGAGAGATAAACCTTTTCCCCCACATGGATTGGTTTCTGAGGAGCCCTTTTTTAATCAGCCTGTTCTTTGTAAATTTTTGAGGCTTTCGCTAAAGCCTTTTTTGCATTGTCCCAAACAGTTTTCCAGGAGGCCACCCACTGATCTAAAGTTTGAGAAGCAGGAGGGTCCTATGGGTATTCAGCCATGGAAATGAACTCTCTATCAGAAGTTATTTTAAAAGGAGTGAGTCCAGTTCTGATAATCTACATAGCATCTAATGTATTGTTCCACCATTGTGTTCGGTTTTTCAGCCCCTCCATTCATAGACAAATGAAAAGCCGATGATAGTCCTTGCTTGGATCTGATCAGTTTAAGAAAGTCCCTCCAAAATCTAGCAGTAAACTGAACCCCCTTGTCCAAAATAATCTGTTTTGGTGCTCCGTAGAGCTGATAGATATGTTGGAGGGACTTGGGGCTAACTTCTGTACAGAGGGGAGACTGGAACAGGCTATGAAATGAGCTGTTAACAGTCCATATTACCGTATTACCCCTACTTTCTGGTAATTCCACAATAAAGTCCATGGCAATTTCTTCCCAAGGTTGGGAAGGGTCTTCAACTTGTTGCAATAGTCCAGGGGGTTTTCCGGGAAGTTTCTTCATTATTGCACATGTTGCACAGCTTTTTACATAATTGTCAACATCTTTTTTCAAACCCGGCCACCAAAACTGCCTCCAGACCAAATGTAAAGTTTTTAGATATCCGAAGTGGCCAGCTTGTTTGATATCGTGGCTGTGCTGGAGCACTGGAATTCTAAGTGGTTCTGGCAAATATAGTTTTGATATCTTCCAGGCTAGCCCATCTGAATAAGTCAGTATGTTCTTATTTTCCTTGGACCAGGAATTGATTTTCAATTCCTCCTTTAGTTTTTTCGTTAACGAGCTATCTGGTTCAGGTAGTTGTGCTTGCTGTTGCTCCCCTGGGGTTATCTCAGAGATTGACTGTGGTTGTGGAATTATGGGGTGCACAATCTCTTCACGGTGGTTTTTATACTGGGGCAGTCTGGATAGGGCATCTTCCAAGAAGTTTTTTTTTTCCTTAGGATGTATTTTAGTGTGAAATTGAAATGATTAAAATACTGCGCCCATCGAACTTGTTTGGGAGATAGTTTACGGGAGGTTTTCAGTGCCTCTAAATTTTTATGATCAGTCCATACTTCAAAAGGCACCTTGCTCCCCTCGAGGAAATGACACCAAGTTAGCAGGGCCCATCTCACCAGAAATGCTTTCTTCTCCCATCTCAAGTTGATCAAACTTCTCTCACAAGCATTTGACGGAGTGACTGGATGGCTGTCAGGTATCTCCATTCCCCCAATTCATCCCAAGCAGCCGGCTGCTTTGCCTTTCTCAGCACCAGTGAGTGAGATCCATGAGAAGAGATCAATGGGAATTCAGCTTCCACAGCCTTCGTGATGCTCTTTCGGGGCAGGGCAGCATCCGATCGCCAAGTCCCTCCAATGGCTAAAGCTCCTCCTGCCTGCATCACCATCTCCAGCAGGACCTCCTGGGCTTTTGGTCTGGCTCCGGCCACAGGGACTGCACTCTCCACCTGGGCTGTAGCTTGCTTTCCATCCGCTGCCGCCGTGTCGAGGCTCGCAGCCAATTCTTCCTTCTTCTCCATCTCGAAATCTTCCCTGACTTTGTCGTCCTCCCAAAGGTTTAGGTAGGCAGCCGGGACCCAGGACCCTGCATTTTAAAATGAATTGGACTCTTGGTTTAATGTCATTGTTCCGATAGACAAGACCAATAAAAACAGCTCCAAGGCAAAAGATTTCCTTAAAGAACATATTTATAGTATTGGCATGATCAAAAGTGAAACCAAGACTGAAGTTCCCTCCAAAGGTTACAATGTTACAAAGTTGAACTTCCCACCCCAGTAATATGTCATAAATCACATTCCCCAATTAATTACTTGAACGGGCTTTCTAACGGAGGCTTTAGCCCACCAAAATGCAAGCAGCAATGACCTTGGTTCCCACAGAACAATTTATTGTTTTGACTAAGCTAAAAAAAATACTCATCCTCCCTCCCAACTCTGTGGCAACCGAAAACGAAGTGGAAATGGCTTCAGCCAAATTCATTTGCAGTGTTGACAAGGGGATTATATAAATTAAGTAAATAAACAGATAAATGACAGTTGAGTATGGAAATGGTGGGTGGCTCGTGCTAATACTACGGTTAGCTAAAAATATAAATCTGCCCAAAAATGGACCAGCAGAACCATGATGCAAATTTTATAGCTTAGTTCATAAATTTCATTAAACTCAGGGATTTATCAAAAATACTGAGTCCTAATTCTGTGTAGAATTGGATTTTTTATGGCATAGGTCTGACTTCATGCTGTTAAAGTGATCACAGATTGTGAATATGCTCACTTGACCTGGATGTTTCCAATATAAGGAAGTTAGAATACTATGATGTATGTATATATGTGAATACATACCCTCATATGTTTATGTATATCAACACAAATACATACCTTATAAATATATGATAGTCTTAAAGTTACCTCTTTGTCAGTTTGAATCAAGAATTCTAGATAAACTTGCCATAGTGTGAGAGGAAATGGAGGAGACATATGTTTTGGAGCTCCAGCAAACTGAGTACAGCAGCCAAATGAAAACATTTTTTGTTCAGAAGTAGACAGTCAAAAAGAGAAGAAAAGAAGTTCAATGGTGCAGTGCTGGCCATTAGCAGAAAAAGAAATCTCAAACAAAGGAGACAGGCTTAAAACATACAGACTTAAGAAAGAAATATTGATGCATACTAATAATCATGTACAGCATAGTGTATAGGGAATTATAATAGAGTAATAGTAATTGTCACAGTACTAATATACAGTATAATTGTCATAGTAATGATAATTATCACATGACAGTAACAATTGCTTCTCAAATCATAAAACAGTGACTTTAATGCAGAGAACAAAAAAGCAAAACTAACCTGCATAGATTTTTATTTCATAATCTTATTTTCATTCTAAAATTTTGGGTTTCTTTTTAATAAATCATGCTTCCTAAGTTTTTCCAATTTTATTGAAATACAGTACAAACGTGCTCAGCAACTTCTTTTTGCTGCCAAGTCTTAATGCACTTTTAAGTCATTATTGGCTTTTTGGTATTTCAGTTCTATTTTCACTTAACTCATAGCAGCTTTTAATGTGCTCTTAACCATTCTGTTGGTGGTACAGTCAGATGACCTCTAAGAAGTGTGATTCTTTTTGGCCCTATATGGTGGAAACACTTTCAAACTTTATCACACAGTCCCTTTCTCAACTAGTCAACTCTTAGTGAGCTCCTTTAGAATGCATCCTAACAAAATATTTGGCACAAAGCCAGGATGATTTTTAGTCATATTTCTAAATCCACTGCTATAGCAGTCTGTCAAAATCATCCTTTTCTTACTCTCAGAATTTGATAAGAACCCATATGGATTGTAAATTGCATTGAATCTATGGAGTAAGTGGTCTTTTTTCTGTTCAACATCAACACGAAACCTCTGGGTGATGTAATCTGCCAATTTAGATGAGTTGTCATCAATATGTGGGCAATGTTCAGTTATATATCTAGATTACTGACCAGCTGAAATCCTGACCCAATGCTTAGAATTATAGTGGGTCTGGACAGATATGAACAGATTGACACTCAGTCATTACAAGATCAGAATGAACAAGATAATTTTAAAAAGTTTCTTTTAACATAAATAACAAGAAAAAAGTCAAGGAAATAGTAGGTCCACTTAAGAGAGAAGACATCAAGGACGTAACAGGCAGTAGAGAGAAAGCAGACCCACTTAATTCATTCTTTGTATCAAGCTTCACGCAAAAAGAAACTATAGCCCAATCTACCAAAAACTTACTGTAAAAGACAGACTAGAAAACAAAAATTAAACTAAGCAAGAAAATGGTTAGAGAACACTTACCTGATCTTGACAAATATAAATCACCAGGACCTGATGGATTACATCCCAGAGTTCTGAAGGAGCTGGCAGATAATGAAGAGAAGGACAAGGGGGGAAATGATAACAGTGTTCCAATATCTCAGGGGCTGCCACAAAGAAGAGGGAGTCAAGCTATTCTCCAAAGCACCTGAAGGCAGGACAAGAAGCAACGGATGGAAACTAATCAAGGAGAGAAGCAACCTAGAACTAAGGAGAAACTTCCTGACAGTTAGAACAATTAACCAGTGGAACAACATATCTCCAGAAGTGGTGAATGCTCCAACACTGGAAGTTTTTAAGAAGAGACTGGATAGCCATTTGTCTGAAATGGTATAGGGTTTCCTGCCGGAGCAGGGGGTTGGACTAGATGACCTCCAAGGTCCCTTCCAACTTTATTTTGTTGTTGTTGTTGTTGTTGTTGTTGTTGTTGTTGTTATTATTATTATTATTATTATTATTATTATTATTATTATTATTATTATTATTATTATTATTATTATTATATCAGAACCATTGTACCATATCTTTCAAAAATCCTGGAACACCTGAAGATTGGAAAAGAGCTAATATGGAAAAGGAAAACAGGAAAAAAGGGGGGGGGAACCAGACCCAGGAAACTACAAACCAATTAGCAGAAGATACCGAAAAAAAACTATGAACATCTAAAAACAAATAAAGTTATAACTAAAAGCCAGCATGGATTTGCTAAAAACAGATCATGCCAAACCAATCTTATTTCATTCTTTGACAAAGTGACTAAATTAATAGACCAGCAAAATGCTGTGGACATATTATACTTAGACTTCAGCAAGGCTTGTTGCAATTGAATTTCATTTTATGAAATAAAATGAATTCTTGATTCTAGGTTGTACAAGGGAAAGTTACAGTAAAAAAGTTCTACACTAAATATCCTCACAAGCCTCGAGGAAATACAACCTACTTTTTGTTTCCCCTACAGCAGACTCTTTTTGAGAGGGGCTGACTGTCAACTCTACAAATGAGCATGGCTGCAGCCATTTTCCTTCTCATTCTAGGTTGCCACATAGAGAGAAGGGGGTTGCCCAGGTGCTTCACTAGTCAAAATAAGCTGCAGCCATTTTCCTTCTCATTCTAGGTTGCCACATAGAGGGAGGGGGGAGATGCTTCGCTAGTCAAAATAATCTTTTGTCCCGTGGGAACCAAGGTCATTGGCTGTTCCCATGACTAGGGACTGGGTGTTGCATAAAAAGCCTGCCAAATAATTATATTGGGGAACATAGTTGCTTGCATAGCTTTTATGGGTGGGACATTTAACTTTGTATCAGAAAATTGTTATTTGTGTATCCAGACTTGGTTTCACTCTTGACCATGCCGATACTTTGTAACTAATAAACATGTTCTTTGAGGAATTTGCTTTATTCGTCTCTGTTTGTCGGAACCATGACATTAAATCAAGTCTCATAAAACTTCATTTTTGGGGGGTGCTGGGCCCCGACCGCCTACCCACTCAGTTTTGGGAAAGTGGTAAAGACTCGGCAAAGATTCAAAATGGAGATGAGTGAAACCGCTGCTAGCCACAGTGGAACTCTGTCTTTTGGAGCACAAACTGGCACTCCAGCCACCAAGGAGGCATCACTAACAGGGGATCAGCTGAAGGCCAAGTTAATCCAACCTGGGAAACTGGTACCGCAGGAAGGAGCTATGATCCTGGCAGACCTCTATCAAGCTGAGGCTGCTCCTTGGTGCAGGAGCACTTATGTAACTGCTAGAGAGGAGCTTCTATTGCTACCATCCCAGGGTTCTTCATCTGCAGATGGCAAGAAAGGAAAAGGGTTGATGGGATGGGACAACTCTGGAGAGTGGAGGTTTCAATCCACAGTCCACAGCCCCTCACTCGAACAGCTGAAGGAGAAGTTCAGCAGGCTGGAGACAAAGGATACAATTCCTGTTGCTGTTAAATTGTTCCAATTTAAAGTGATGCCTTTTGAACTGCAGGGGCCCCTGGCTGTGTTTATGCAATTGATAAATCAAGTGCTCCATGATCATTTATACAAGGGGGTTTGGGTCTATCTTGATGACATCCTTATTTATACTGAAACCATGGAAGAACACATCAAATTGGTCCGTGGGGTACTAAAGAGTCTGTTAAAACCCAAACTGTATGCAAAGCTGTCAAAGTGTGAATTTCACCAGACACGGCTTGATTATCTGGAGTATCAGATTTCAAATGAGGAGATAGAGATGGACCCCACCAAAGTAAAAGCAGTGCTAGAATGGCAACCCTCACGCACCTATAAGCAGCTTCAAAGCTTACTGGTTTTGCCAACTTTTACCATCAATTTATTCCCTGTTTCACAAAGATAGCCATCCCAATCACCAATTTACTCAAAACAGGAAAAGGGGAGGAACCCCAACCTTGTCAGCCATTGCAATGGTTGTTAGAATGCCAGGCTGCGTTCGAAAAACTAAAGAGCTGAACCAGTCCTTAAAAACCCTGACCATGAACAACAATACATCATTTAAGCCAATGCGAGTGACGTGGCTGTGGGTGTCATTCTCTTACAAAAAAAAAAAACCCACAGGGGGAATTACAACCCTGTGCTTACACTTCCTGAAAATTAACTGACACTGAGAGGAGGTGGGCCGTTTGGGAGAAAGAGACTTTTGCATTTTGTTGGGCATTGCTAACATGGCGTCATTTCTTGGAAGGGGGGAAAATAATCTTTTGAAGTGTGGACTGATCAGAAAAATTTGGAGGCTCTGAAAAATCCCTGCAAATTATTCCCGAAACAAGTTCAGTGGACTCAGTATTTCAATTATTTTAATTTCACTTTAAAATATTTTCCAGGGGTAAGAATTTTTTGGCTGACACCTTATCTAGAATGCCCCAGTTCAAGAGCTGGCAGGAAGTAATTAACTCCATTATTCCTCTACCACAATCCGCTTCTCAAATAACAACCAGATCACAAACATAGAGACCCCCTGCTGGTCCTGATGATTGCTTACTGAAGGAACTAAAGAAGAAGTTAGAGACTGATGCCTGATTCAAAGACAACAACTCTCTTTTAACCCTAAGAGGGGGGACTAGCCTGGAAGGGCTCTAAGTTATACCTCCCAGATGGCTTCAGACTCCAAGCACTGCCATGGAATCATGACGCTAAGCAGGCAGGTCACTTTGGATTTTTGAAGAGATTGCATCTGGTGCGGAGGCAATTCTGGTGGCCAAGAATGAAAAAAGACATTGAGAGTTATGTTAAAAGTTGTGCCATCTGTGCTGCCATGAAGAGATGTCTTGGAAAACCCCCAGGATTACTGCAACGTTGCTGATTTTTCCCGGCCTTGGGAGGAAATAGCTATGGATTTTATAATGGAGTTTCCTGAGAGCAAGGGAAACACTGTAATATGGACTGTGATTGATCTATTTTCCTTTTTTAAAGAAAACAAGTTTTATTAGTTTTTTCATTTTACAAACAAGTGCTTAAGAATCAACGTGGTGGCAGGATAGTCAATTGTCCAAAAACAAAGTCATACTCATATAGTTCAGATTAAATCATTAGAAACCCCCTCTCTATTCCCTCTAATAATATATTCAAGTTAATGTATTTCAATACAACTAAGTCAATCAAAACAATCATCAATAACATTTCATCTAAATAAGTCCAAATCCTGTATTAAGCTTTACTATTTCAATTGCTATATTCCATATTGCTAATATAAATACATAATTAACACTTCAGGTGTCTCTCCATTGCCTTTTTCCTTAACATAATCAATAATCATTTATTATCATTTTTTATTTTTTCTTATTGTTCTTTCATTACAAAATAACTATCATTTCTAATAGCAAAAATATTAGTTCAAAAGAGAAAGGAGAAAGAAACAAAAAAAAGAAAAAAAAAGAAAAAATACCTTTCTACTCTATTATACTTTATAATCTATCAATCCCTAAATATCTGTGTCAAACTCCTTTAACCCCCTCCCAAAATTACTATATCCACAACAAACATGTTAATACATAGACAAACATCTTGTATTAAATTCAAATCTTTAATTAATTTTTATTCAATCTAGCATCTTATTTAACTGTCTTAAACCATAAATCAATCCATATCTAATAAGCCTTTTAAACCCATTATATAGAACCTTGAGTCACACTCTTAAATCTTATTCTAGCTTTCTTTTTATGCCAGACAGGTTTCCATAGCAATGCCTCTATATCAATGAACAAGTCACTTTTTGAGCCTTGTAATATCCTTTGGGTCAAACAAAAGCATCCCCTTTTCTGTTTTAGAGACCTAGCTCTTTTGTAAGTAATCCCTTGTTGTTTTAAAGAGTCAAGTCTCCACATTTGAAACTGTTGAATAACAGACTCAGTTATGTCCAACTTTGTAGTTAATAGTTGCTTATCCAAGCTACTATGGTTCTCGGTTAGTTGAGCTTGTCTATCCATTTCTGTTGATTTTGGAATTGTAAGTGGTTTAATTACAGTCCTTTTTGGTTCCTCGGAGATCTCATCAGAATGTGTATGAAGTAAAGTGGAATCTTCTTTAATCTTAGTTGGTTCTGCTTCTGTTGTTGTTTGGTCTATAGAATGCTTAGATAGAGTCTGGGGGTCAATGTGTAGATTCAAAGCAGAATTTCTGTTTCTTATTGCTATAGCACTCTTTTATTTGCAAACGTATTTGGTCAGTAGCTTCATAAAGTTTTTCCAGTATGAGTTTATAGTCAAGTTGAACATAGGGTTTCTCCATTTCAAAAATAATTAGAAACAGTCTGTATCTTTTAGTAGAGGCTGTGTTCCAGGAACATTTAATCAATATCCATCCCCACAAATACAGCTGTTAAGTTTCTTTGTCTTTTCCCTTTTATGGTAATCTGAAGGTCAAAGTCAGTCTCACCATCAGAAAAAGAAACAGTTGCAATTTTGACTTTTTCCACAAGGTGTCCTCAGTAAAATATAAAATCTCCTCCCAGACACCAGGAGTAACATTAACAAGATCAGAAAACACACAAAAAAGGAGAATTCTTAAGATGTAGACTAAGTCCAGTAGTTAAATTCAATATTAAATTTTTTTTCCAAGACCCCAAAGTGAATAAAAAAATAAAAATAGAAAAAAGTCACTTTAAATTAATTCAGTCCATTTAAGCTTCTTTTCCCACACTCACAAACACCGCTTTCTTAGAGCAGGGAAATGATTTCAAAACTGCTTTTTACAGGCACAAAAGAAAAAGGAGAACCAAGAGGGGGGGGAAAGTCTCACCCGGCTCAGCCACGGTGGTTCCTGTGCTTAGATGTTCTTCTGACTTCTGGTTACAGCGGCAAAGTGAACGGCCATTTTACTGGCCGGTCTTTCCACCGTCAGCCCAAAGGAGCAATCTCAGGCCGTGGAAGAAGCTGCCACTCTCCCACAAATGACGAGGACCTCCTCAACGGTAGCTGCCCCTCCAGGGTCTGGTTAAGGGTCTACGGGCAGTGGAGAATCAGCTGGCGAAGAGAGCAGTTTCTTTGCGCAGCTGCAAGCGCCGCAATCTGGAACCGGAAGTCATGATTGATCTATTTTCCAAACAAGTGCATTTCATCCTTCTCTCTGCCCAGAAGCTAGCCAAGCTGTTTTTGAAACACATAAATCGGCTCCATGGTGCCCCAAAGTGGATTATTTCTGACAGAGGGGTCCAGTTTACTGCAAAGTTCTGGAGGGAGTTTGTTAAACTGATTGGGTCCTCTCAAGGGCTTTCATCAGCTTTTTATCTGAGTACTAATGGAGCTGCTGAAAAAGCTAACATAATGGTGGAACAGTACTCATATGCTATGTAAATTACCAACAGACTAATTGGGCTGATATCCTGTCTTTCGCAGAGGTAGCCTACAACAACACTGCACAGTAGCACTGGACTCACCCCATTTAAAGATTTTGTGCCCATGCCTGAGTACCCACAGGAGCCTCCTACTTCCTAGACTTTGGATCAATGGGTGACATCCTTCCAGAGGGTTTGGGTGAATGTGAAGAAAGCATTGACCAAGGCCATCAAGGTTTTCAAGGAGCAAGCAGATAAACAACGCTCCCCTCAGACACCTTTTCATGTTGAACAATTGGTTTATCTTTCAACAAAATATTTAAGGTTAAAGTTACCCAGTAGAAAACTGGGCCCAAAATTCCTTGGTCCTTTTCCCATTACTAAGATCATAAACCCTGTCACAATAGAATTGAAACTTCCACGATTGTTGGGAAAAGTTCACCCTGTGTTTCATTGCAGTCTATTGAAACTTGTGTCAGAATCTTCTTTGAGAAGGTCCAGTAGTAGTAGAGGGAGAGACACATTATGAAATAAAATGAATTCTTGATTCTAGGTTGTACAAGGGAAAGTTATAGTAAAAAAGTTCTACACTAAATATCCTCACAAGCCTCGAGGAAATACAACCTGCTTTTTGTTTCCCCTACAGCAGACTCTTTTTGAGAGGGGCTGACTGTCAACTCTACAAATGAGCATGACTACATCCATTTTCGTTCTCATTCTAGGTTGCCACATAGAACAGAGGGAGGGGGTTGCCCAGGTGCTTCACTAGTCAAAATAATCTTTTGTCCCATGGGAACCAAACTCATCAGCTGCTCCCGAGACTAGGGACTGGGCGTTGCATAAAAAGCCCGCCAAATAATTATACTCGGGAACATAGTTGCTTGCATAACTTTTATGGGTGGGACATTTAACTTTGTATTGGAAAATTGTTACTTGTGTATCCAGACTTGGTTTCACTCTTGACCGTGCCGATATTTTGTAACTAATAAACAAGTTATTTGAGGAATTTGCAAGACTCGGAGTTCTGCTTTATTCATCTCTGTCTGTCGGAACCATGACTTTGTGGGGTGCCACACGGTTCTGTCTTATGACCAGTCTTCAACATCTTCATCAAAGTTAGATGAGGGAATTGAAGGGGAACTCATCAAATCTGCAGATGACCTAAGCTGGCAGGAATAGCCAACACCCAGAAAACAAGATCAGGATCCAAAAATATATTGACAGACTTGAACAATGGGGCCTATCCAACAACATGAAATTTAATGTGGAAAAAAGCAAGGTTTTACACTTAGGTAGGAAAAAGCAAATGTACAAGTACAGATTAGGTGAAATCTGGCTCAAAAACAGTAACTGAAGGAAAGACCTTGGAATCCTAGTAAACATTCACTTAAATATGAGCCAGTACTGTGTGGCAGCAGCCAAAAAAGCTAAAACAATCCTTGGTTGTATAAACAGTGGCATAGAATCAAAATCACATGTAGTATTAGTACCACTTTATAAAGCCTTAGTAAGACCTGGAATACTACATCCAATTTTGATCACCACATTGCAAAAAAGATGTTGAGACTTTGGAAAAGTACAAAGAAGAGCAACTAAGATGATTAAAGTCCTGGAGACTAAAACATATGAAGAATGGTTGCAGGATTTAGATTTCGCTAGTCAAGAGAAAAGAAGGACTAGGGTGACATGATAGCAGTATTCCAGTATTTGAGAGGTTCCCACACAGAGGAGGGGGTCAACTTATTTACCAAAGCACCTGTCAGCATGACAAAAAACAATGAATGGAAGCTAATCATGAAGAGAAGCAACCTGGAACTAAGGAGAAACTTCCTAACAGTGAAGACAATTAACCAGTGGAATAGCTTGCCATAGTAGTCGTAGGTGCTTCATCCCTGGAGGTTTTTAAGAAGAGACTGGACAGTCACTTGTCTGAAATGTTATAGGTCTTCTGCTTGAGCAGGGAGTTGGACTAGAAGGTCCCTTACAGCTCTGTTTTATTCTATTCTAATATCAGGATGCCTTTAGGACAGGCTGTACATGACCAATAAAAAAAAACAGACTGATACCAACAGTCGTATAAAGTCTACGTAAAACAGCTGATCTTTTAATTCATTCATTCTTGCTACCTTTTTCTTAGGATAGAGGAATAATTATATTCCCCCAATTATCAGCACTAATAAAATTTCATACACATATTAAACAAGTTGCAAAGCCACTCCATAAGGACACATTTTTACTTTAATATTTGTCTAGCTTCATAATTCCTTTTGATCTTTTTTTTCAAAATACATGGATAGCATTTGTTTGGATTGCATTCAAATATCACTATAATTCAAATTGCATTTGAAATATCACTGTAATTCTCATACATATCTCTATTTTTTAATTCTGTTCATTCTGCTGGAAGTTCCTTTTTAGTAAGATAGAGAAGTTGTAAAATAGTAGCCTTAGTTATAACTATGCCTAATAAAAAGCATTTTCTATTGCTAGTAAATATTATAGTGGATGGTTGGGCACGTTTAAGATAGTATTCCACAAGTATAATCCAAGCCCTGATTTACTCCAGGCATGCTTGCACTATTTTTTGAAGACCAGGATTTCTGATCCAGGGACTACCTTGCGAAGCAATATATTGTTACCCACATCTCAACTAAGAATTATGTGCCTGACTGTCAAAATTGAACACATAGCTTATTCAGTAATAAAACATTCAGTGTAAGAAGCTTAGCCTACTTTCTTTGCTGGTTTTAAAAATGAATTTATTTAAATATCCTTTATTAACCATTATTACTGTTTCATTTTTTGTACCCTACAAGAACACATGGTAGTCTTATTTTGTAACCTTTCATTTATCTCAGGATACTAACCATATTCATGAAATGTGCTGTGTTAAACCACGTGCAAATGGATTATCCAGGAATACAACCCTTTATATATAACGCTATAAAATGGGAAGCACCACTGGGTATTTTGTTGCAAAAGGAAAGTATTAATTGACAAAGAAAGCAAGCATGGAATTGGGGGTGAGGGAGATGCAGATTTGTATTCTTTCTCATGAGACTCAAAGGTGTCTCTGGAATAATTTTGTTGCATTTGAGATGTGAGAAACTTTAACAAAGAGGAGGGCTTAAGGTGAAAATCACTCTGAATCATAGCTGGCACTATCTGCTATTTTAGCTGGGCTGCAAACTGCTGAAAAAATAATCCTTTTTGTGCCCTTGTCAGAGACTTGTGCCTGAAATAATAGAAAATCTGCTTTACTTGAGTCATATAATCATTACAAAATGAATTTTGCTCTTCACTTGTTCAAAGAAATAATTGGGAGAAAATATTTTGTAGAAATGATGAATATAAAGTTAGAGCTTACTTGAATGTAGAAATTTCTAAGTGCTGCTAATAATTAATCTGGCTGTATGTATCTGTAAATTATCTGCCTTGATAGAAAAGAAGAGTATTACTTTTAAAATTTTCCTCTTGTCTCTCCTTCGTGCACACATATGCATGTTCACACATAGCATTTCTCAAGCTCCTTTTCCTTAGCAGTCACAAAGGGCATCCAGTTAATCATACTGAGATCTCTCCCTTAATACCGTAGTTGCTGATTACCCAGCAGGAGATATAGTTCCAACAGGATAAGTCAGAGTGGTGTTGCCTGTTCCCTGGAGAGGGACATCCTGTAAAAACACCAAGGTTGAGAACTGTCATAGTCACAGCGGTAGGTGCATTTTCCTCAGAAATTAATGGAGCAAGCTGGGGGAAAAAAATGTTTTAAGCTACATCTTCCCTAGAGTAAGATGCAAATTTAAACCCCTTTGAAGCACTGGATTGAAAGTTGAAGATAATATTTTTTAGTATTGATGATATAGGCAATCTCTAACACTACAAATATTAAATTGAAATGGATAACAAGTAGGAAAGATGTTGGCTCAAACACAGTCATAATTGAGAGCTAGATAAATGAAATCTTACAGGCTTAAAACAAAACTAAAGTGTGATAAAATAAACCCCAAACTAACAGGATCATTAAAGGCTAGGCAAATGATGTGATATTTCAAAACTGTTTTTAAGAATGTTGTATGCCTGGAAGATCAAAACTGCCTTTAACATTATAAAATAGCCATAGTCAGATAATTCTCAAATTATAATAGGCATTATAGTTATGATATTAATAGCGATAAACAAAGCTCCTTTTCTACAGAAAGATGTGTATCATTGGTTTTTACATTTAGGTTTTGTGAATTGATAAATTTAGTTTTCATTGAAAATTGGATTCTAAAATACTTGGGAATCAAGAGATTAATAATTGTAAAGTCAATAGGGTCCAGTAAGATTAAATGGCATGACCTATATCACAGAAACTAACTTAATATCTTCCAGTTATTACTTTTATAACATAGTATATTCTATTTGACTAAAGCATAGATTTAAAAGGTGTTCTAATCTGAAAAATGTACCTCTTCATTAGCAGTTTGTTCTGTTATTTAATTGTGCATGCTTTTTTTGAAAGCAGCTTTATATCTAATTTGAATTCCTAATTTGAATAACCCATGTACTGTAGTTATTGGTTCTTGTCCATTTTTACAATTTTAATAAAAGACTTCAGACTTAACAAATTTATGTGTATGGGTTCTTGTGTGCTTATGTCAATACAATTAAGTTCTTTTCAATTTTCTCATGATCCTTAATGTTTGATTTTTTTTTAAAAAAACTAATTTTTGTCAAATGATGTATAATTTATGGAAAATTTTATAAGTTTCTTTTTATCTAAACAAAATCGGGTGATAATCATCTTCATCAAAATGTTCTATTGTCTAATAATCTATGTCCTCAACATATTCAAATCTTGTTTTTAATCATTTATTCTTTATAGTTTCTTTCCATCACAGAAAATCAGTGTGGCCATTTGTTCTATACTTCAAGAAAATCTTAGCAAAAAGAGACTATATAAATAAATGGAGAAAGAAGGATATATGAATGAAAAGAACTTAGAATCTAATACTGGAAAATGCAGTTATTCAGCACATTCAGTACAGTATATTTTTTTCTTAACTGTTAGATTGTCCTTAGCCTGATGCCCATATTGGATCAATTTCCAGCCAGCATTGGCCTGAGAGGCTGTAAACTGGACCTGCTTATTTAGTCAATATTTTTATAAGGACATCAGGTAGCAGTGTTCTTTAGTCCCTGGGCTTTGTTACAGTTGACTTCTGCATGCTAAATGCAAAATCCTCATTTCTTCCCCAAGGTATCCCCAATTTTCTGTGGACAGTGGGTTACTTAGAAATACAGTTAACTTGTATTCCTTAATCTCCTTTAAGACTATTTCAGAATTTTATACTATAACTAAGAAGTTTAAGTACGTTAAGTTTAAATTTAGTGAGTAGTTATCCTAAATAGTTATCCTTAAGAAGTTATGTGGTCATTGTTAATGAGAGTGGGCCTTGTTTGTTAATTGTTTCTTGTGCCTTTGATTAAATCTTGATTCCTGGTGAATACCTGGATAAGTTCCTGCAATTTTCTTGACAAAGTTTTTTGTACATGATTTGCAATTGTTTACATCCAAAGGATAAAAGAGAGTGATTAATCCAATTTTTCCAAACTGGCTTTGTGTCTAAAGGACTGATATAATTAAGACTGATTCTGATTTTAATTCTAATTAGATCTGGTTAAGCTTTGTATCAGTCAGTACAGGTAGTCGTCGCTTTACAACCATTCAGTTAATGACCGTTCAAAGTTACAATGGCACTGAAAAAAATGACTTATGACTTATGACTGTTTTTCACACTTACAATCATTGCAGCATCCTCATGGTCATGTGATCAGAATTTGGATGCTTGGCAACTGGTTCATATTTATGACAGTTGTATGGGTTCATGTGATCACCTTTTGTGACTTTCTGACAAGCAAAGTCAATGGGGAAGCCAGATTCACTTAAAAACCATGTTACTAATTTAACAACTGTGGTGATTCACTTAAAAACTGTGGCAAGAAAGGTCGTAAAATGGGGCAAAACCACTTAACAAATGTTTTGCTTAGCAACATAAATTTTGGGTTCAATTGTGGTCGTAAATCAAGAGCTACCTATATAAGTCACAGCACTTTTCCACACTATCATCATTTAGGACAGAGCAATAGTTCATATGATTTATAAAAGATAAATCAAGAACTGGGATCATTATATAAACATTAATTTTCTAATTTTTCCTGATTGGGCAGTAAGTAAACCTAATTGTTATTTATACTAATATCCTCAGTGTGTTCTAGATGAACAGGAGAAAAATGAGGAAGTCGTAGGGAAAAGCAATTGTATCTGCTCTTCAATTAAGTAAAATGTTAACAATGCTGTCTTTTTAGAAATGATGATATTCAAAAAGTAGTGAAATGGAAAAATTTAAGTGGACTGAGAATTAGGGAGAGCTGACCTCATTATGATCTCTTATTGCTACATATTGAAATTACAAATTATTGGCTTTGTTGAGCACACTAAGCAGATCTAGTTTAATATCCTATTCCACAGTAGCTATTGGATACTTACAGGAAATCCATAAACAAGAGATATAGTCTTATGTGCTATCTTTTCAATGGGAATACAAGTTCTTTGACAATAGAGTTCAGGTTATGTTTATTATCTCTACATGATAAATAAATAGCCTATTTATTGTGTATACCAACAAAAATTATCCTAGTAACCAGGGCATCAATGACTGAATGAATATATCAGTCTGAATATATCACATATAGTATAATTGACACGAACATATTAATTCATATAAATACGTTCGTAGACTTGCACTGCATATTTATTAAAATATGAACAAAATATTTGTTGTGTTTAAAAATATATCTACTGACCTGGCCAGTTCTATAATACCATTATAAAATCAGGAATAAGAAAAAAATGAAAACAGACAGTGGAAATAGTTTTATCTTTATAATAATGTAATCTATATTTCATAAATATTCTATTTATCTTGAATGTTGCATGACTATAGGGATTTCAGACATTATTCTAACCTCATAGCATCCATTTTTCCTAAAATTACATCTGTGTGCTCTTGGCATAATATTTAAATGACACAACTGTATAGATAGATTCTAATGATTTGAGTTTTCATTATGGTATTGGATATATACTATGCTAGCAGAAAAGTACGATCATGTTCCACATGAGTGATTAGGATTTTTATCTCTAACCCCATTCATAGGAGAAAAAAAGATCATTGAGAGAACAGAGTAACTTACCCATAATATTTCCTGAAACATAATTTTTATAGTATTTAGAGAAAATCAAACACTCACAATATTTCCTTTTACCTAATGACATAGAAATGATGAATAGAATGGTGACTAGAATGTGAAGGATGTGTGTATATAATGTATGTTCTTTTGGGGGGATGGTTACTTGTGTGTAGTATGCACTGTGGGCAGCACTTAATTTCGTTGTGAGTTACACAATGACAATAAAGCTATTCTATTCTATTCTAAATGGGGTGAACCTGCCATAGAAAACCATTTGCAGTTGGATCTAGTTGGATCCAGTTATGCCTTATAATGTTGTCTAATTACAGAGTTTTGACTCTATTATAACTTTGGCTGTTCTAGGAAATACATAACTCAGGAATCATAACATAATTTGAATCCACAGCCATGTATTTCAGTAGGACATATGCCAAGGAGATTGTTATATTTATCTTATGAACACAAAGGGAGTTTTATTGCTACTCCTGCAAGATAGATAAGATTAAAAGGACAAAGAAAGAAAGTAGTAATGGGTTAACCAAATAGCAAGACAAGGATATAGAACAGATAACAACTGCTGTGTAGACTTTCCTGGATCTCGAAATACATTGTAACGAAAACAACAACAACAAAAAACAGACCTTCTCAGGCCCAAATGACAAGATAGCTTGAGAATATTAATTGAATCTGCCAAATCAATGTTGAGGCTCTCAGAAGAGCGAGGAGCCAATGTGTTTCCAAACTCTTATTGAACAATAACATAGATATGGCCATCCTCCAAGAAACACACAAAGAAAATGAAGAACAGGAGTGAGCAACTCAGAAGAGGCAAGATTCATGGTTATGACCTATTGGGAGCCACCTACCACTGTAGTTATCGAATGGCTACTTATGTTAGAAGGAATATAGAGAATGCCTCCTTATTGTCATCCACTACAAAAAAAATATACACGACGTAGTTTTCAAACTAGGCAATCTAATAATAGTGAACATCTACAAATCAACTCTGACAGCATGGCAACAGCATGTCCAGAACATCAAGCCACAGCCAACAATCTGTGTGGGTTATTTCAATAGCCATCATGTTAATTGGCAATACTGTTTCACAGATGACAATGGTGAACTATTATCCAACTGGGCTGCAGCAAACAAAGTCCAACTGATTTGTCCTCATATGGTAGTATCTGGGTAGTGTGCCTACTTGCAAATCTCAGAAGCTGCATTTTACTGCTTCCAAAATGTTTTTGATGTATGGCAGGGTGTGCTATATGATTGGTCTTATACTTTCTTTTTTCCTTTCTCTTCCTTGTATATTGTACAACCATCTTGTAATAAATGCTTGTGAGTACCCATTCTGTCTGAATTGTTCACATAGGTGCTTCTCTCCAGTTGTTTAGCTTTCTAGGTACTACAGTAGCTTCTCACCTTGCCATATAATTTTCTGACACCACTCTTTTTGTGTGACAGTGGATAGTTACTGTTGAAACTAAGAATGAGTGGAGTTTATGATAAACGGTGGTTGCTAGGCTTCCATGTTCCTACCTGTTGACAAGCACATCTGAAAATGGTAATTGTCTAACTGTTTCTTTCTCCATTATGAATTGTATATCTGGGAAGATGGAGTTCAGTAGAGTATAAAAGTCTTTCAATGCATTCCTTTTGATTATAACAAATGTGTCATCTATGTAGCAGTACCAAAATTTAGATGTGTAGTTTTGAAATACATGGTGCTCTAGTTCACATTCTGCAATGGTTCCTGATATTGGGGATCCCATGTTCATCCTTTTTATTTTTTCAATCATTTTCCTTTTGAATGTGAAAAAATGTTTTGGCAGTACTGGAGTAGGTTACAATTTGTATCTTGGTTAGGTTGTTCTGTTCTGTGTTGTAGTTTTTTATCTATTACTTCATATGCTAAGTGAGGAGGCATGGATGGAAATAGGGACACTACCTCAAAGGAGATATCATAGATTCATGAAGGCAATAATTGCCTCAGTGAAAAGATATATATCTTGAGGATTTAGAAAAGAGTACATCCCAGGATGGAATGAAGAGACTGAAGGATTCTACCAGACCTTCCTATAGAGTGGTGATCCAGAGATTGCCGACGATCTCTTACATAACTTGGATGCACCTTGACATAAGAAGTGGGAAAATGCACAGAACCACTGAAGTTTAGCAAATCCAGCAGGAAAGCTTGGAACCTATTAAGGAAACTGGATGGACTTAGACAACCCACACAACAAACATACAATGTAACTCCTGACCAAATAGCCTTTCAAGTTGTATCACTCTCTAAAGCTCCAAGGGTGAAAGGACACTCCACTCGCATCAAGAAAGTTGTTAAGTCCGGAGAATAATGGCGCTTGAGATGATGCATTTCTAACAAGTCTTTATTCTCTGCTTCCAATCTACGAACAACCCGAGCAGAGGCACGCAGGCCTCTATTTATACCTTCTGATCCCCGGGCAAATCCAACCAATCACAAGGCGGTCTTTTCCCGCCTTGTGCATGCGCGCAAGGCCGGCGCCACTCAGTCTGGTCCCGGGCAGCTTTTGCAAATGCCCGGGACTCTTGCAACGTCCCGAGCCTGCTTTTGCAGGCTCAGGACACAACACCCCTCCCCCCTAGATGAAATAATACTGCGCCCAACATGGACGCCATCATAATAATGATTTGTATAAATACTGTTGTATTAATGTCACATTGTGTGTGTAAGGTGTGGGGCTGTTCCGTCGTACAGACCCGATGGCCCCAACATCGTTTCCATAGAGTCAACCAGCCTGGACCTCTAATTCAAGTTATTAATATATACATGCTCACCTTACGTAATCTGCAAGGTATTTGGGAGGGCCTTTGACCCTTAGCGACCTTCTCGGACCTGGGGAGCTTGTAGTGTTTTCCCCGTTGCTTCCCACAGTAGGTGAATTAACCTGTGGTTGTCTCGTGACTTCTGTTTGACTTTCCTGCCCGTCTCCTAGGCTCGAGAAATCAGGACTCTGCCGATCGCTATACCTGGTTGACCTACCACCTATGGAGTTTTCCAACCCCTCTGAACTCATCTCCGCGTTTCCTGACGGAGTGTGGTTTTCCTGGCTCCTTTCTGTAGTGATAGGGTCTAGGGATACCTCCCTGTTAGCCCTAAAGCATGGGGACATACTTCTATGAGCCCTTTCTGTGAAGGACGTGTTACCCCTTTGTTTTGCCTGCTCTCTTGTATGTTGTGAGTTGTGAGTATGCTCCCAGTCATTCTCCGTGTCTGGAGTATTGTTTGTGAGGTGTGGATAGTTAGTATACCTCCGGTGGGACTCCCAGGCTGGAGTGTGTGTGGGGGTGTCTGTGTGCCCCCTTCCCCATGAATTGCTACCTGAATCTCCTGTGGAACTTGGGTATTGAGTACCCATGTTGTTCCCCACAACCGTTGTTGGCAGCTGATTCTGATTCCCAGAATGCATTCCCCATTCCTCCTCCCCCCCTAGAGGAGACTGAGGAGGAACCCCAGGCGAGTCCCGCCTCACACGTAGTTGATCAATGTGGCGGCGAAGAACGCGGCCGTCTTCCAGGGACACCTCGTAGGAAAGAGGCCCCGAGACCTTGCAGACCACAGCCGGGACCCAGAGGTGTCCAGGCCCGTAGTTCCTGGCCCAGACAGGATCACCTTCACGCAGGACCCGTGGTGGGTGTGGCTGAGACACCTGTGAAGCTACACGCTCCGGATGCAGCCTGTCCAATTTAGTCACGAGCCGACGACCCCAATGGGGTTCGGCCGGGCACTTACTCGTGGCAGTGCACGGAGTAGTATGATGGGCTAGAAGAAAGTCAGCCAACCTGTGATGCCAATTGCCGTAAGTCAGCTTCTTGAGGGCGTCCTTGGCAACGCGGACCATCCGTTCAGCCAAACCGTTGGTGGAAGGATGGAAAGGAGCCGAAGCAGCGTGGCGGATCATGTTGGCCTGTAGAAACCCCTGAAACTCAGTAGAAGTAAATTGAGGACCGTTATCTGACACCAGAACATCTGGCAGCCCGTGTGCAGCAAAAATGTTTCTCAACACTTGAGTAGTCTTGGCAGCTGTGGTAGAAGACACAGACACGACCTCCAGCCACTTGGAATGGCTATCAACAACAACCAGGAAGAATTGTCCCTGAAAGGGCCCAGCGTAATCTATATGTATTCTAGACCATGGAGTGTGTGTTTCCTCCCACCTGTGCACAGGGGCCTGGGGCATTTCAGGCCTGGACTGCTGGCATGCATCACACCCATGTACCTGGGCCTCGATGGCCCGATCAATGCCAGGCCACCACAGATGGCTGCG
>NW_015386468.1:197417-293717 GCF_001527695.2 Protobothrops mucrosquamatus
TGCCTATTCTTAAAATGTTCCGGCGTGTTGCACAGAACCCCACCCTGTTTTGACTGGGCACCCTGGTACCTTTCAGATTCAATTCTTCCTTCGGTTGTACCTTCTGTCGACCCAGGCAGACCGCAGCGATGTGGCCTTTCTTCCCGCACGCTCGGCAAATGGCGGAACGGAACCGACATTCCGCTCGCTTGTGGCGTCCCCCACATCCGAGGCAATGAAGCTCAGCTGGGCCCTTGTCCTGCCGATCTTTGGACCTCCTCCCAGCTTCTTGGTAAAGCTTGTCCACCTCTTCTTCAGGATCTTCTTCCGAATCCTCTCGCACGTCTTCCTTGTGGATGGTGGCGGTCTCTGGAGCGCTTTGATTAGGCCGCATGTTCTTGACCGCCCCACTTGCAGCTTCTTCTGCTGAAACCTCTCGCAGAGCATCTTGGAAAGAGACATCTTCCATGGCGAACAGCTTCTGCTGTAAGTCTCTGTTCCTCAGTCCGCACACAAAACTATCACACAGTCTTTCCTCTAAGTCTTTGAAATCACACGGTTTAGCTGCTCTTCTCAAAGCTGCAATGTATTCTTTTGCTGATTCCCCAGCTCGCTGATCCCTCTGTTGAAATGTGTGCCTCCAAGCCATGACAGATTGCTTGGGCTGGAAGTGTTCCTTTAAAACTTTCTTCAGATCAGAGTATGACACCGTTTCCAGCGAGGCCGGGGCGATTAGGTTCTTGGCGATCTCAAAGGCGTCTTGCCCACAAACGCACAACATTGTGGCAGCCTTCAAGCCTTCCTCCCTTATCTGGTTTACGCGGAAGTAAGTCTCGACTCTTGCAACATAAGATTCCCACTTCTCGGGGTGAGAGACGTCGAATTCCGCTAAACGCCCAACTTTCGCCATGATCGAGGATCAGGGTCTTCTTCAGCCGCACGCACCCTCCAGCGATTTCGTACTGGCAGGATAAACGCTGACTTCCACACCGTTTTTCCTCTTCCGGACTTCTTTGGGTGAGTCTTCAAGCTTCCCTAGCTGTATAGACTAAATCCCACCTTCGTCGCCAGTGTTAAGTCCGGAGAATAATGGCGCTTGAGACGATGCATTTCTAACAAGTCTTTATTCTATGCTTCCAATCTACGAACAACCCGAGCAGAGGCACGTAGGCCTCTATTTATACCTTCTGATCCCCGGGCAAATCCAACCAATCACAAGGCGGTCTTTTCCCGCCTTGCGCATGTGCGCAAGGCTGGCGCCACTCAGTCTGGTCCCGGGCAGCTTTTGCAAATGCCCAGGACTCTTGCAACGTCCCGAGCCTGCTTTTGCAGGCTCAGGACACAACAAAAGTGGTCTCAGCTTTTCAGCAGTCGGTCCAAATGTTTTCTGAGTACTCTTGTCCCTTCTCTATAAAGGAAATCAATACTGCCATTGGTAGTCTGAAATGTGGTAAAGCAGTCATCCAGAATACCTGATAAACTCCAGGAAGTACACACAGAATTGGATTGGTAAATTCCTCTCAAACATAGTTTCCAATGGCTTATTCCCACCAGCATTCAACAAAGCTAAAATAATATCACTTCTAAAATCTGGCTAGCCACCAGACAGTTGAAAGCTACCCACCCAATTGCCTTTTTCAATTTCCTGTTACAAATTCCTGGAAAGATTAATTGTAAACAGGATACGTCCCATAATAGATGCCTGTGGAACACAGCTTCTTGCAAGACCAGAGCTGTGTAGATCAGGTACTAAGCCCAACAGGCTATTTTGAAGCAGGATTATAACAAGGCCTCAAAACCACAGCCATGTTTGTAGACCTATATGACAGTTTGGAAGGACAGGTTGTTATAAAAATTGTGCCATATTGTCCACTGCAAAAATCTCTTTGAGTAATTAATAACATGCTGAGTAATAGGTTATTTCAAATAATAATGGGGGACTCATTAGTAAGGTAAGAAGATTAAACAACAGCTCTGTAATGGCATCTATACTATTCTACTTATGTCAGTGATAAGGGGATGCAAATTTGGATATGCTGATGATTTGGCCATAGCAGTACAAGAAAAACACATGTAGGTGACAGATAGCTTCCAAGAATCTTAAAATCTTGGGAAAATTCTTCACTGACTGAAGGCTCACCTCTAGCACCAGCAAAATAGTAACTACATACTTCCACCTTAACAACAAATTAGCATATGAAGCCCCAAAGGTCTACTTAAGCAACAACTTACTCCTTTATAATCCTAATCCAAAGTACCTTGGAGTAACATTGGACTGGAATCTGTCATATAAGATGCATCTAGAGGATACAGTGGCAAAAATAAACACTAGGAACAACATACTCCAAAAATTATGTGGAACTAAATGCTGAGCTTCAGTGCCACCCTTAGATCATTAGGACTCCACAGCAGAATATTGTGCCTCTGTATGGCTTAACAGATGCCATATTAGTAAATTAAATGCCAGACTCAACACTACCATGAGGATTATAAGCAAATGTATTAAAATCATGCCGACTTGCTGGCTTTCTATTGTAAGCCATATAGCAGGGCTTTTCAACCAGTGGTACAGGTACCACCTGTGGTACATTGACATGTGGCAGGTGGTATGTGACCATCCTAGAAAAGTGGTAGCGGGGGAGGGGAATGAGCTGAACTGGTGGCAGCACCGCACAAGCCTGAGTGAGAGATGGCTGGAGCTGCAGGGCTGCCAGGGCTCAGCGGAAGCACCAGGATCAGCGTTCGGGGCTGTCAGAGCTCAGCGGAAGTGCCAGGATCATCGCCAGGCTCCAGCTGGAGTTCGGCGCTGATCCTGGCGCTTCTGCTGAGCCCAGAAGAAGCGCCGATCAGCTGGAATGTTGCAGCATCTCCAGGGTCTTGTGATTTACATTCAGATGCTTGGCAACTGATTCATAATTATGACGGTCACAGTGTCTCAGGGTCATGTGAAGTGACCAAAACCTGCTGAACAACCCAGCAGATGGGGGGAATAAAAACCAAACACTCCCCACCCCACCCCCACTGCCAATCCTCAACAGAAATGCTCACAACAATGAAAACTTCGAACAGGAGGAAGAGCACCACCGGGTGGGCAGGCAGGCAGGTGTCTTGCTCGGCTGTGGCTTGGGGGGCACTTTTTTCAGTGCCATCATAACTTCAAACAGTCACTAAGTGAACTGTTGTAAGTCGAGGACTACCTGTACTTTATCACTTTTTTCCTTTTTTTGGTCATCAAGTTTTTGACACCTTGCTAGGCGACTGATGGTACTCGGATATTGCCATATCCTAAAAGTGGTACAATGGGTGAAAAGGTTGAAAAGCCCTGCCATATAGCACTGCCAGTTTTGCAAAGGCAAGATGCACTAATGAGAGAATACAGAAAAAATATAAATAACTTACTCCTAGTAGTGCATGCTGATCTTCCTCATTTGTCAGCCAGAAGGCTTAAATCCAGGAAACCCCCACTGGCACTTGCACAACATCTGCCCAACACCTTTTACATCGATTCCCAATGGAAAGCCAAATGGGTCACTGAACACCCAGACATAGGAAGATATATAAATGACCCTATAAAAAAAAGGTGCCAGGCTTTGAATTACCATGTCAGCAATGGACAAACTTGAATAGGATTCACATCTCACATGGCATCTGCCAGGACTCACTGTATAAATGGGGCACAGCATCCTCCCCCTCAGTGTGACTGAGGGGTCCCACATCAAACTGTAGATCATATTGTTACCGGCTGTAAGCTGAGGGCATACACTGGTCCAGTATTTGATTTTTTAAAAATATAAATTATGCTGCACTTCAGTGGTTAGATAGCCTAGACCAGGGGTAGGCAACCTTGGCTATTTTATGACTCGTGGACTTCAACTCCCAGAATTCCTGAAGTCCACGTGTCTCATAAAAGAGCCAAGGTTGCCTACCGCTGGCCTAGACATTGGTATTTGAACATAGATCTTTTTAACTTTTATATTTTATTGTGTTTTACTAATCTACCTAAAATATTGATCTATATTGCTAGTCCATGTATGATATTCCATACACTAAATAAATAAATAAGAACAAATTTAGGACAGTCAAAAGGAACAGAGTGTTTTGTTCTACCATTAAGAAATTTGCCCAATTATATTTCATTTGTAGACAATATCCTGTCAAAGAGACACATATTACTTGTGCTCATTTATGTCAAGTTTTATAAAACAAGCTTTTCCCACAAGTTCTTCCCTTAATGTAATGCAGTGTTTAAATTTAGATACCAGGAATTCTCTCTAGACAACAAGTTATTAAAACATCTGCCTTTCCATAAGTGGCTCTGTTCCCTGCCATTCCACATGTCCTTTTCTACTTCACCAGCCAAAATTGCCCAATCTAAATTTCAGCTCAAGTGTTTGATGGTGTTCATGCTGAGCTCAAAGTGTTAGTGAATCCCTGAGAGAATAAAAATTGAAACAGGGTTTAATCTAAAATAGTAAAATAGAATACAGGTTTTCCTTATAAATAAGTAATGTTTTGTATATTTTTATGCACATTTTTCTAGATTTTTCATGAAGGCTATTAAATAGATACCTAGCATTCAGAAAACAGATAATTCTAATGCAAATGTCAGCAACATGTCTATAAAATTATTTATTTAACAAATTTATTTATTTAGCTGCCAATCTCACAAAACATGATTGGCAGCAAACAATACACAAAACAATAAACATTATGAAACACTAAATAAAAACAAAAAAGATATAAATTTAAGATAGTGGGAGAGACAGCCATCACTTAACATCATACAACCATCTTGCTGGCTGACCAGGGGACTCTCAAGGTTGATGGAAAAACCTCTTGAGGTTTTTATACTGGCATTTGTCTTTCAAGTAATTGCTACAGCCTCCACTATCAAGTTAGGTTTCTCTCCTACATCCAATCCTAATGATATGACATGCATATAGTTTCAAGTGAATTTCACAGGATATTTTTTAAAATTTATTTTGTTTATTTACAGTCCACAACTGAGTCACAGAATTTAAAAATATAGAATATATTGCAATGATTCAGCTACTACCAGAAAGTCGTACTGATAATGACTTATTTTTGGCCAACAACAAAGCCAAGAAGATGGCTTCATTCCAATATCAATTAGATTTGGAAAATGGATTGCAATTTTTTTTTCAAAGTGAATTTTTCAATATTTTTTTCCAATATTTTTAAGTAAAAATCTATAAATGAATGATTTCACACATTTTATTAAAAAGAATTTAACGTCTTCGGGTTTGGAATAATTATATATATTTTTACTCCAAAATTTTGTTGACAACAGCCTAAACAAAATAATATCCTGGCTCAGAATAGCTATGTTTCAGTTTATAAACCCACAGGCCAAAATGAACTACTCAATCAAGTTTAGAATAAAATTGAGAAATTATATCAAGGAGAGAACCTGGAACTAAGGAGAAACTTCCTAACAGTGAAGACAATTAACCAATGGAACAGCTTGCTGTCAGAAGTTGTGGGTGCTTCATCACTGGAGGTTTTTAAGAAGAGACTGGACAGCCTCCTGTCTAAAATGGTATAGGGTCTCCTGCTTAAGCCGGGGGTTGGACTAGAAGACCTCCAAGGTCCCTTCCAGCTCTATTCTGATTGATTGATTGATTGATTGATTGATTGATTGATTGATTGATTGAATCAAAAATAGATCCCTCATAGAGTAGATTGTTCAAAGACTTTTGTATTTTGATTTCCTTCCTACTTTTTATAACAAACTATTGAGTCCCCTCTTTTAAGGTGCATTGCAATATATTGGGTACCTTCAGAAACTAATTTCAATTACGTTTAAAATGTGGTTATAAGACTGGTTATAAGCCCATCATGTCAGTGACTTGCTGAATTCACTTTTCAAGTTTATCTCTAATGTGTTAAGGTTTATTTATACAAAGGAGCATCTCTTTCTCATGTCCCTGTCTTTTACGTCTTCATTGGAAGTCCTTCTGAAAAAGTTATTCTATGGCAGTTTTTGTAAAAGAAATTGCTTGGATTTACAGTAGGAACATAAGACTAGAAAAATGTATATCTGTGTAATTAAGAACAAAATCCATCTCATCAGACATTTTTGATTGATTATTGCAGATTAATTTTGCTAGTCTGGATAGATAATTGTTCCAGGATTTTAAAATACAGGAAAATATGATAAACATTATTATATCTTAGAATAAAATTACTGAACACTTGTCTTTTAAGCTGTAATTGTAAGATCATGTTCCATAATTCCAAAAGTAACATGAACATGTTGTTCACTCTTCATAGGAGATTGATTTTGTTTATTGATTTAACATTAATTTTATTAATTAATTTTATTTTATTTTAAATAATTAATTTATCCATTAACCTAACAATACTTAGTGGCTCTACGTTTTACAGTCCCTACATATATTGAGTCTCCATTAACTGAGTAGAGTTACATTCTCCCAGGCAGACTTCTGTAGCAGAAACAGGCAAAGCCTGGGAGTGGATTCAAGAAAGGACTTAGCCTAGAATTATTGCATGCGCACAAATACTCCAAGTCCAGCTCCCCACCTTGTATTCCATTAACTCTTATCTAGTACCAATTTAGTGTTGACCGTTAGTTGACCAGATTGTTGTGTAGAGGCTTGAGCAGTGAATCTTCTGAGCTGTATTTTATATGTGAACCTAATACTTGTTGCTCATGCTCAACGTTCATGAGCCAATTGTGGCCAGAAAGCCTTTGCATAATCTTTTGTGCCACTTGTGCTTTTTCCTAGATAGTGAATAAAGTCTTTTGTTTGTTTGTTTGTTTGTTTGTTTGTTTGTTTAATTTATATGCCATCTATTTTACTCTACAAAGTGACTCTAGGCCTTAGTCATCTCCCAATATGGACAACCTATACCAGGTAGATAATGTTGTTCTGATATGGGAAGGTTATGTCTGATATTTGATATGGAGATTTTTGTCATAAAAATCATTAAAATTAATATTCTCTTTCTAGATTGCAATATATAGATATAACAAGAGCTTGTTGTTTTGTAATGTCAAGAATATACAGTAGTTAATAATAAAAGCTAAAAAAAATTGTCTATTCTTATTAATCAAAAAAATAGACATACAATACAAAGAAAAATAACTTTGATAATACATACTTCACAATGCAAAAATATTTGTACTCCATAGTTTTGGTTAATGGTGGTAAATGATGGGCCATAGCATTATAACAGAAGCCCCTTTAGTTGGCATCAGGACAGAAGGACAGTATGCATCGTGACATTACAACAATCTGCTATTTTTTGTCATAATGGCTAGCAGCAGATGTCTAAAGCACACTAAGAGATATATTTGACCTCATAACTTCAGTAAGTGTGTTTAAATTGGAACACTATAAACCTATTAAAATAACCTAGTTACTTTAAAGTACATAAAAATGAAATAGAATAGAGTAGAGTAGAGTAGAGTAGAGTAGAGTAGAATAGAATAGAATAGAATAGAATAGAATAGAATAGAATAGAATAGAATCTTTATAAACATGAATTATTGCAATTCACATAGCCCGATTAGTGTTGTTGTCTGCATTTTTTAAAAATTGTTTTTGTTTTTATTTTTATTTATGAATCTTCAAAATGCATGATTCATGCCTAGAAAACAGTTTTTTTTGTTCTTTTTTCATTCTTGCAGTATAACCTGATAACCTGGTTTCATACTGTGCTTTAGCACCATAATACAGTCATCCAACTAAAGCATCGCAGTAAGTTGGCACATTAGCCATTCTTTTGCTTGATCACTTGGGAGAGATTAAATTTATTCATTTTCTGGACATATAATGAAATATTTAGAACATGGAAAATAAATGGGAACTGTGCATTCACATACATTGACAGAATATTAGATACTAGACGTACAGTTTCTACCAAGATTACAGCAGACATTTTGGCACATTTGCATTTGGTTTATCTACAGTGAAAGCCATTCACTTTTATTGAACTGTAATTCTGGCAGTTTACAATATTTACATGCTGTGGTTAAATTGAAAATCACTTCTTAATTCAAATTCCAATCTAAATGTACTTCTTAGTAATTAGGACTTTGTTACTGACACTAGGGGCCTATTGATTTAATGAAAAACGTAACCTTACGGTAAGTGCTTAATTAGTTGCTTCAGCAGAGTCTGTGCTGTCTCAAATTATGGACTTGAGAATCAGGTGGTAATTTGAATTACATCACATAAACTATTGAAACTATTTTTAATAACAGATAAATATATTTCAGTTCAGTAATATCTTCATATGGTATGGAAAATGCTTTTTGTGCCAACTAGAAACTCTAGACTCATAGTTTTTTCTGAAACCAACTCTTGATCACCAGGAATATCATTCTTTATCACTCAACAATATCTTCTGTAATATCCTTTTTATTTAACAAACAACCTTCTTATAATCTTGTATTAAAAATTTTTGTAAGTAATATATGCACAGTTCTACTTCCCCTTACCAGAACAGAACAAAACAGAATAATAGAGTTGGAAGGGACCTTGGAGGTCTTGTTGTTCAACCCCTTGCTCAGTCAGGAAATCCTGTACCATTTTAGCAAATAGTTGTCCAATCTCTTCTTAAAAACTTCCAGTTTTGGAGCATCCATAACTTCTGGTCATTCCACTGTTTAACTGTTCTGTCAGGAAATTTCTCTTTAATTTTAGGTTGGTTCTCTACCTTGATAACACAACAGCTTCTAGGACAGAAATTACAAATAAAAATACTATCTATCTATCTATCTATCTATCTATCTATCTATCTATCTATCTATCTATCTATCTATCTATCTATCTATCTATCTACCTACCTACCTACCTACCTACCTACCTACCTATCTATCCTATTTATATAGTTGCCAATCTCATCTAACAACTGGTGCGTCATAGTAAAAATAAAAAAAAACATAATTCAGAGTCTCCTAGAGTCACCTTATCAGTGAGACCGGTGGCATATAAATGTAATAAATAAATAAAATCAAAATAACATAATGATACAGAGAAAAGATACTATTCCAATATAAACAAGATCCCCCAAAACTATACAATCTTATATAGATTTGACTTAATCTTAACACCTCAGGAATTGCTAAAACCTTAAGCTTTCCAGATATATAACTGGATCAGGACTGTCCAGATCTCAGGGGATTGCTGTTCTATATGGCAGGTTCCACATTACACAAGGCATTTTTCCTTGATTATTTATAGCAATGCCACTTCATGCATTTAATTTAATTGTTGTAGACTTCACATTTTTCTTCAGTGTCTCTTTTTGAACCTGATAACAGGACCTGGATAATTCACAGATCAATTATTCTCAAGGGAGTATCTTTATTTTGATAAGTTGTTATTTTGTCAAACAAATGAAGAAGGAATGGCATCTAAGAAGACTTTTTACAAATTTGCCAGATCAAGATACACATTTTTAATAAGGGGACAATCAATTCCAGACAAACATGGGATGGGATAGAGACAACTAGATAGCAAATACTTATGCAGAAAAATATTACATAATTGTAAAGATTAGAGCAAAGACAAAAGGGAAGTGAAATGAAATAGTGAGTTTGAAAGTTTATGTATTCATTTGTTTCTGAAAAACCTTTATTTCTCCAGTTATGTAAATTTAGTCAAAAGCATGGATAGGTCCAGGATCCAATCTAACAGTTTTTTAACCAAGACATCTCATGCAATAGCCTTATATATTATAGATTTAACTTGGAGAATAAGTATTTCTCATTCTGAAATTGCAGAGAAATCTATCAAATTAACCCAGAATTTTCATGTAATGGGAACAGGTATATTTATTTAGAGGAGTCCTGTACTTTTGAACTATATCTCTAATGTAAATAGATATAGATATACCCTTGTCCAAAACTTCCATTTGAGTAATATCATCTTCCAAAGATGAACATCTTTAATATTTTATATCAATGACTAATTAGGAGATATGTTCTCCAATGGTATGGATATTCTTCTTGCCATTTACATTTTTAAAGCCATAAATTCTATAGCACATTGTGCATTCTCTTGTTTATTTCTGATTTATCCATATGTCAATATGCATCTTATTTAGCTTTGTCAGCTGTTGTAGTTGTCTTGCTAAACAGCTTTTTTTTAAAAAAAAAAATTCCTGTTTTTGGTGTGTGTATGTGTCCAATATAGGCAAATTTTATGTTGTAGAAGACATAGTAAGTGTAGCGGGGGTAGGGTGAGCTGAAGAGACAGTTCTGGGAGATCCCTGGGGGAGGAGTCAGTGAGAGGGCAGAGAGGAGTGGAGGCTCTGCTTAGGCCTATGTTGTGGGGGATAAGCCTGTGAGAGGAGTCAAGAGGGAGGAATGGGGAGGCTTTTATGAGATAAGCCTGAGGGAGATAAGGGGATAGGCTAGGAGAGGTTTCTGTGGGGCAAGCCTGAGGGAGAGAAGGGGATAGGGTAGGAGAGGCTTCTGTGGAGCAAGCCTGAGGGAGTGAAGGGGATAGGGTAGCAGAGGCTTCTGTGGGGCAAGCCTGAGGAAGAGAAGGGGATAGGCTAGGAGAGGCTTCTGTGGAGCAAGCCTGAGGGAGTGAAGGGGATAGGATAGCAGAGGCTTCTGTGGGGCAAGCCTGAGGGAAAGAAGGGGATAGGATAGGAGAGGCTTCTATGGGGCAAGCCTGAGGGAGAGAAGGGAATATGATAGGAAAGGAAAGGCTTCTATGGGGCAAGCCTGAGGGAGTGAAGGAGATAGTATAGGAGAGGCTTCTGTGAGGTGAGCCTGAGGGAGCGAAGGGGATAGGATAGGAGAGGCTTCTATGGGGCAAGCCTGAGGGAATGAAGGGGATAGGATAGGAGCAGTTTCTGTGGGGCAAGCCTGAGGGAGAGAAGGGGATAGGATTAGAGTTAGGCTTCTATGGGGAAAGCCTGAGGGAGTGAAGGGGATAGGATAGGAGAGGTTTCTATGGGGCAAGCCTGAGGGAGAGAAGGGGATAGGAGAGGCTTCTATAGGGCAAGCCTGAAGGAGTGAAGGGGATAGGATTGGAGAGGCTTCTATGGGCAAGCCTGAAGCAGTGAAGGGGATAGGATAGGAGAGGCTTCTATGGGGCAAGCCTGAGGGAGGGAGGGAGGGAGGGAGGGAGGGAGAGAGAGAGAGAGAGAGAGAGAGAGAGAGAAGAAGAAGAAGAAGAAGAAGAAGAAGAAGAAGAAGAAGAAGAAGAAGAAGAAGAAGAAGAAGAAGAAGAAGAAGAAGAAGAAGAAGAAGAAGAAGAAGAAGAACTGACAAGCCACCTGAATACTTTCCCTGCACATGACCTGCCTGCTAAGAGAGACTGACCATCACCCCATCACATGACCTGCCTGCCGAGAGAGACTGACCACCACCCCATCACATAACCTGTCTGCTGAGAGACACTAACCACCCTCTCATCACATGTTCCAGTCAAGCAGAGGTGCAGCCATACTGATAGGGCCAGGAGAACCCGGACTCTAGCAGTCCTTTCGGGGGTAGTGCTACATTAAAAAATACTTACTTTTCTAGGGAAACATTACAAAAGAAAATCATTCTGTCCATACAATATAAATTAGTATATTGGTTCTGTTTTCTTTATGTTTATACTACAAACAGAAAAACAAACTGTATCCTTAGCTTTTATGCATTTACCAAAATATCAAGATCTGTATTTGGACTCCTTTCAATTTGCTTTTTATATTTTTCATTTTAAAAAATGACATATTCCAGTTTTAGAAATATAATTTCATAATCTCCTCTTCTTTGGTGCTAGTTTTTAATATGTGAATTTAAGATGACAACAATAACATCATAAATAATTTAAAAACTGTATTTTGCGAGTCAAAGAACATTTAGAAGGAAGACTTATTAAGTATATTTTGAAAAAATAACTTTTGTCAAAAAACAAAATATAACTTTAAAACAAAATATAACTGTATACTGTACATCCAATCAAGTAATTAAAAGCATGGTAACTAAGGCATATAATAACTAAAAATACATCCAAATCTGAAAATGATGTGGTGGCCTTAACACTCACATCAATTAACATTCATTACAGCAGCAATCTATTTTAAAGCTTCTAAGAAAGTCTTTAATGAATAATAGAAAGCTACTCTGCTTGCATGAGGGCTAAAACATTTTTTCAAAACATGTACATAATCCTTTAGACATATAAGAATGCAATATACTGAAATATTTGTTTAAGATGGGAATGCAATATACTGAACATTTGTTTAAGATGGGAAAGCTAAATTTGGCATTACAAATATCTAAAAAATATTCATTTCCCCTGAATGTAATAGTTGCTTGATAAAAAATAGAGTGAAAGCCAACTGTGTTTCTAAAAGTAAAATAGATGTATAGAAGATGGTCATAAAGAATAAGCAACAAGATAAAACTGTTATGTTTGGTGCTCGGTGAGGCATTCACGAGGCAGCAGTTGAACAACAACTCTTTATTAACAGTTTAAACAGAAGCTTAGCTAACTGCCGTTCCACCCCTATTTATACACTCAGCCACTAGGCAGTGGCCAATAGGATTCAAGTATTAGTTCATGCTTTAACACAAGTTAATGAGCATGTAGACAGAAAATCTGGCCCTTAAACACAGAGTCTTATGACCATTTTTTCAACATTTCCAAGTAATTCTCCTCAATACATTACACTCCTTCTCCTTAGATAGTTCATAAGGCCAATTGTTGGACATATTCCCTTAAATACGTTGGTGGCCTTTTTGCCCACTCCGAATGCCTCGGAACTGCTGGAGGCCCCCGGTCTGTCAGCTCGCCTGCCAGGCTTGGTAGACCAGGGCTATGGGACCCATCCATTACAGGTAGAATCGAGTCTCTGTGGCTGGTCTGTCCTGGTAGACCCAAGCCAGTCCACAAGTGGAACAGAATCCACTAGCCCAGAAAATGGAGCCATCCCTCTGGCATTGTCCATCGGTTGAAGTATCAGTATTTGGGACTGACTCACCAGATGCTAGAGTCTCGTCCCTTAGTCGGAGAGTTCTGCCGTCACTGGAAGAATCTAATGCACTACTGCAATCATGCTGCTCCTGAGTTTGACTGTCACTAGAGTCATGAGTTATTAGCTGGTTTGCTAACCTCCGCCCCAGTTGGTCGATGTGCCTGCGTAGCACGCAACCGTCTTCCAGGACCACTTTATAAGAAAGTGGCCCAGTCACCTTACAAACCACAGCTACCACCCACAGTGTCCCTTGCCCGTAGTTCAGTGCCCAAACCGGGTCGCCAACTTGCAAGCACCGTGGTGTCTTTGGCTGTGTTGTTTGCGATGCAACTCTATCAGGATGCAGGCAATCCAGCTTTGTGATCAAACACCGGCCCCATCTTAATTCTACTGGGCTTCTGCCTGTGGAAGTGCAGGGAGTTGTACGTTGGCAAAGTAAGAAATCGGCTAGCCTATACTGCCAGTTGCTGGTTACAATCCTTTTTAAGGACTCTTTGGTCATCCTGACCATGTGCTCTGCTTGGCCATTTGAGGCCGGGTGAAAGGGAGCAGATGTGGTGTGCCTAATCATATTAGCCCTAAAAAAGAACTGGAATTCAGAAGCGGTAAACTGAGCCCCATTGTCAGAAACTATCACGTTGGGTAACCCATGTGTGGCAAAAATCCTGTGCAGTTCTTAGATGGTCCTGGCAGAAGTCATAGTAGGGACAGGTGTCACCTCTAACCACTTGGAGTGACTGTTCACCACAATGAGGAAGAGTTGCCCCTGAAAGGACCCTGCAAAATCGATGTGGATCCTGGACCACAGGGCTTGTGTGGTTTTCCATTGATGGATTGGGGCGTGTGGCATCTCTGGTCTAGATTGCTGGCAAATATGGCAGCTGTGAACCTGAGCCTCCATGTCTTTATCCAGCCCAGGCCACCAAAGGTAGTTTCGCGCAAGTGCCTACATCCGGACTATTCCCAGATGTCCCTCATGCAGCGACTCTAAGACTCTAGCCCTCAGTGAGTTTGGGACTACCACCCGACTACCCCACAAGATGCACCCCCTGTGAGCTGACAACTCGTCCTTACTCCTATTGAAACTCTGAAAGTTAGGCCCAGGACTATTTTTCGGCCATTCTGTGAGCACCCAATTCAGCACACGGCTCAGCGTCGTGTCTGAAGCTGTCTTGGCAGCCACGTCCCCTGCATTAAGGGGAGACTCAGGCAGGTCCTGGATAGCCAGGGTGCATGTGGCTGGAACAGGGTTAGGCTCTAACTGCGGTATGGGCAGTCTGCTAAGGCTGTCTACGTGGCCCATTTCCCTGCCTGGTTTATGAATCAAACTATAATTATATGCTGACAGGAATATTGACCACCTCAACATCCTAGGAGATATGATCTCCTAGGAGATATGATCTCCTAGGAGATATGATCCTAGGAGATATGATTGCTTGTTCGTTGTGAACAACCCCAGGAGTGGCTTGTGGTCTGTCAAGACCTTAAAGGGCCTACCATACAAATAGTCATGAAACTTCTTTATCCCTGCCACTATGGCCAAGGCCTCTTTATCTATTTGGGCGTAGTTACGCTCTGCAGAGGACAAGGTCCTTGAGTAATAGGCTATTGGTATTTGCCTTCCATCAGCCATTAAATGACTCAGCACAGCCCCAACCCCATATGGTGATGCATCACAAGCGATGCAGACAGGCAGCTTTTCATTAAAATGCATCAAAACTGAGTTTGAAGATAGCAGTGACTTGACTGCTGAAAAACTTCTCTTGTGGACACTGGTCCACTTCCACTGTGCATGTTTGTCCAAGAGCCAGTGTAATGGCTCTGCCATTGTGGCCTTGTGAGGTAGAAAGGCATGATAAAAATTGAGCAGTCCTAAAAAAAGCTTGAAGCTCCCCTTTAGATTTAGGACTCGGGGCCTGCTGAATTGCTTTGAGCTTGAATTCAGCAGGATGAATGCCTTGGGCATCTATGCAGAATCCGAGGAACTTGGTTGAAGCTACCCCAATTTTGCATTTTTCCCATTTCAGTTTCAGCCCCGCTTCTTGAACCATTCTGCCAATTTCTCGACTGATTCCCCAGCTATGACAACATCATCAAAATATGGGCACATGCCTGGAATACCTTTCAGTGTGTGCTCCATCATTCCCTGGAAAGGCCCTGGGGTGATACTGACCCCGAATTGTAGGCGCTTAACCTTGAAAGCTCCCCTGTGGGTAACTATGGTCTGAGCTTCCACCGTGGCCTCATCCACCGGCAGTTGCTGGTAGGCCTGAGCCAAATCTAATTCGGTGAATATGCGATCTCCCTGTAGTGACGCCAAAATGTGGCTGACTATAGGCAACAGATATGCATGTTGTTGGAATGCTCTATTGATAGTGCACTTGTAATCTGTGCATATTCACACCTCTCCGTTGGCCTTAAGTGGCATAACTATGGGGGTTTCCCACTGACTGCTATCAACCGACTGCAGGATGCCTTGCTATACCAGCTTATCCAGCTCTGCATCGATGTTCTGCTTGAGGACGAAAGGCACTCTGCGCAGCTTGATCCGTATTGGAATTAGGGCAGGATCAAGCCGAAGGGCTACAGGAGATCCCTTATATTTCCCTAAGTTGGGGCTGAAAACATCAGCGAACTCTTGGCAAAATGTCGATAAATCCACTGCATGTGTGCTGTTTATTCCAGTCACATTGATTCCCAATACATCAAACCAATCAAGCCCGATGAGGCTTATGTGGTTACCCTCAACTACCATGATTTCCAGGGGTCCCTCAAATCCCTTGAATTGAACCCTGAGTGTAGCTTCCCTTCTAACTGTTACTCAAGAGTGTTGGAAATCCGTTAACATGAGGTTTGACAGCTTGAGCTTAACTCTTTTGCTGCTGCGACTACAAATGTGTTTGAAGGTTCCCTGGGAAATTATGGATAATACTGACCCCGTATCTAGTTCCATGTTGCATGGAACTTGGTGCAGCTTGACTTTGAGGTGCAACTTCTCCCTAAGTGGGCAATGGGCACCTGTTCTATGCACACTCCTTCTACTGGCGCAATAGCCAATCCTGTGTTGCCCTGGGGCCCGGTACCTTTCCGGGGAAACTCTTCTGGTGGGCTTTCTCTCCGACGACCCTGATAGACAACGGTGATGTGGCCTTGTTTGCCACACGCCCAGCACATTGCTGTGTGGAACCTGCATTCTGCGCACCCCGCACATCAAGAGAAGGGAACTGCTTTGTCAACTGGGCATTGTGGCCTTCTTTCTGGTGGCTGCTGTAACCGATCGATCTCTTGATCCGATTTAGAGTCTTTGATCCTCTCAGTGCCCTCCTGGTGGACGGCCTCTACACAAGTAGTGCTCCTGGAGAGCCGTAAAGCCTTGACAGCTCCCTCGGCAGCTTCTTTGGCTGTGATTTCCCTTAGGGTGTCTTGGAACGAAATAGTCTCTTTAGCGAACAATTTCTGTTGGACCTCCCTGCTTCTCAACCCGCACACTAAGTGGTCTCACAGTCTTTCCTTGAGGTCTTTGAATTCGCAGGGTCAGGCCGCTTGGCGCAAGATGGCTATGAACTCTGCAGCCGACTCACCTGGTGGTTGGTCTCTTCGTTCGAAGGCGTGCCTCCAGGCGATGACCAATAGCTTCAGCTCAAGGTGTTCTTTGAGCACTTTTTTAAGTTCGGAATAAGCAACAGACTCAAGCGGTGCTGGAGCTATTAAGTTTTTAGCGATTTCGAACGTCGCCTGGCTACAGACACACAGCACCGTCTTCACGAACTTGGTTGACTCTCAAATAATTCTCGACTCTCGCAATGTACAAGGTCCACCAGTCTGGATGTACGATGTCAAATTTGAGAGTTTCCCGAGTTTATCCATGGTGAGTTGTTTTCGGCGTTTTCGGCCCTGCAATGCCTTGTGCTGCCAAGGCTTCTTTTAATCTCCCAGGGACGGTTCCTTGGGAGCGCTCTTTCTCCAGTGTTTTCATACTGGCAGGAATGAGGGGGGGAATGCGGCCCCAACCAAGGCATCATTGCTTGGCTTACCCCCTTAGTGACTCAGCTCTTCGAGTTTGGCAGCACATCCCACCTTCGTCGCCACTGTTATGTTTGGTGCTCGATGAGGCATTCACGAGGCAACAGGTGAACAACAACTCTTTATTAACAGTTTAAACAGAAGCCTAGCTAACTGCCACTCCACCCCTATTTATACACTCAGCCACTAGGCGGCGGCCAATAGGATTCAAGTATTAGTTCCTGCTTTAACACAGGTTAATGAGCATATAAACAGAAAGTCTGGCCCTTAACAGACAGAGTCTTATGACCATTTTTTCAACATTTCCAAGTTCTTCTCCTCAATACATTACAAAAACCATCATGAAAAAGTTAAAAATGTGGGAACCAAAATAGAACCAACCACTCCATCAGCATAACCAAGATAACTTGACAACACAAGTCTGGCCCCAGGCTTAGCAACAAAGTCAGGTTTTTAAGGTCTTATAGAAAGCTAGTAAGGTTCAGGCAAATCTAATATCTTGGAAAAAGATGCTTCAGAGGGCAGGCACTATAACAGAAAAATATGTCCTTCCGGGATCTGCCAGATGGTACTTCCTAACAGACAGCAGCTGGAACATACTTCTCTTGATCCCCATTCTCTATAAGCTAAAAGTGCAATTAAGTACTATTTTTTATATTGCTGGGTGATACTATACTGAAACCAACATAAGAAAAAGAACTTGCTTTTGGATATTTGAACTTTAGTTTTGTCATTTATTGTTTTAAGATTGCTCTCATTTTTTTCAGTTTCTGCTAATAAAAACAAACAGAATAAGAGATAAGCCAAGAAAAAAAATAATAGTTAACTTTACTGTTTTATTTTTACATGCCTAGCTGATCCCTCCGAGGTCCCTTCCAACTTTATCATCATCATCATCATCATCATCATCATCATCATCATCATCATCATCATCATCATCATCATCATCATCATCATTATTATTATTATTATTATTATTATTATTATTATTATTATTATTATTATTATTATTATCTTGCTGAGTTATATGGACTTCTGAGATTCATCTTAATGTTTATACTCAAAAATAACAATATAATTCCCTGGAAAACTGATTTATGATTTAACATTCATGGCATTATAGTTAATTTTACATTAGACATTTTATTTGAAAGCACACTTTTTATTATATTGCATAACTTGCTTGTAAACATCCTCTTCAGTTTATTAGATGCCTTGTACACATATCACCTTAAAGAAATAAATTATTTAGTGGAAATTCAGTAAATTTCAGAATATACTGAATATTTCAATATATATTTCAGAATATTTCAGAATATTTCAGAATATTCACCATGCTTGTGGCACAATGAAAAAGTTAAAATAGATATATATTTTTAATCACATTACTCTTCTTTTGGAGAGAAAAAAGAAATCCTGCATTGGATCCCTTCTTGGATGAGAACTTTCTAACAAAAAGTATCAAATTTTACAACTGCTCTTGATTATAACATTTAAAATAAAAAAAACCTAGAAAACCCACTAACCGTAATATAACGTAGGCTTTCTGACTCTTGTATTATTGTAAGTTATAGACTTACACATCCACAAATAATCTTCTGACATTCAAATCAAGCAACTCCTGTTCCCCATTTGATCCTTCCACACTATAATAATAATAATAATAGTAAAGTTGGAAGGTACCTTGGAGGTCATCTAGTCCAACCCCCTGCTCAGGCAGGAAACCCTATACCGTTTCGGACAAATGGCTGTCCAGTCTCTTCTTAAAAACCTCCAGTGTTGGAGCATTCACCGCTTCTGGAGGCAGGTTGTTCCACTGGTTAATTGTTCTAATTGTCAGGAAGTTTCTCCTTAGTTCTAGGTTGCTTCTCTCCTTGCTTAGTTTCCACCCATTGCTTCTTGTCCTGCCTTCAGGCACCTTGGAAAATAGCTTGACACCCTCTTCTTTGTGGCAGCCCCTGAGATATTGGAACACTACTATCATGTCCCCCCTCGTCCTTCTCTTCATTAAATTAGACATACCCAATTCCAGCAACCATTCCTTATATGCTTTAGCCTCCAGTCCCCTAACCATCTTTGTTGCTCTTCTCTGTACTCTTTCTAGAATCTCAACATCTTTTTTACATCGCGGTGACCAAAACTGGATGCAGTATTCAAATGTGGCCTTACCAAGGCATTGTAAAATGGTATTAACACTTCACGTGATCTTGATTCTATCCCTCTGTTAATGCAGCCTAGCACTGTGTTGGCCTTTTTGGCAGCTGCAGCACACTGCTGGCTCATATTTAGGTGATTGTCCACTAGGACTCCGAGGTCCCTCTCACAGTTACTAGTATTGAGCAAGGTACCCCCTATACTATACCTGTGCATTTGGTTTTTCTTGCCTAAATGTAGAACCTTGCTTTTTTCACCATTGAATTTCATTTTGTTAGATAGCGCCCAGTGTTCAAGTCTGTCCAGATCCTTCTGTATCTTAAGCCTATCTTCTGGAGTGTTGGCTCTTCCTGCCAGCTTGGTGTTGTCTGCAAATTTGATGAGTTCCCCATCTATCCCCTCGTTCAAATCATTGATATAGATGTTGAAGAGCACTGGGCCCAGAACAGAGCCCTGGGGCACCCCACTACACACTTCCCTCCATGTAGATGTGGTTTCATTGAGGACCACTCTCTGAGTACGGCCGGTCAGCCAGTTACGGATCCATCTGGTGGTGGTGCTTTCTACCCCACATTTTTCTATCTTGTCAAGTAGTAGGTTGTGATCTACTTTATCAAATGCCTTACTGAAGTCCAAGTAAATTAAGTCCACAGCATTCTTCTGATCCACTAATTTTGTCACTATATTGCCTTCCACTCTTATTTTGCACAAAACCACTTTTATGCAGCTCTTTTAGAATTCCCAATATCTTATATTCCTTTCATGGTTTCCCTGTTCTTATCCTATCCATTTTCTCTATATATCTTTCATGTTTCCTTTTTTCCCCTTACTCTTGCTTTTGATGTTTTCCATCTATCTGAGTCAGGTGCTTGGTAAGGATGTTCTTAGTGTCTGCTCTACAGAATGCAGTAATAAGGAAAAAACTTGCAGTATCTTCATATTTCACAGAAAATGTGTGAAATGGGATTATAATTCACAAACACAATCAGCATACTTATCACTACAACTAAATGCAGCCTACCAAGGTGTTTGCAACTAGGATCAGCAATTATACATACACTGTCTATCAATCTATCTATCTAGAATAAGATAGTTTATATGTCCTACTTCTATTTATGCAGTGCTGGTTATGAAGAACACAGAACTATTATGTCACATATTTTCTGAAAAACGGTTACCTGGACAAGGATTATACAACTAACTATTCTCAGGCAATTACCATGTATATTCAAAGATGTGGTTTTTGTTTAATAACCAGAAAATGATGACTAGATTTATAAAAATAACAAATTATACTAGGTGAATTAGTTTCTTTTTTTACAATTGATTTAACTGTACTAAACATGTAACTATATGGGAAAAATATTTATTTAAAAGTATATTTGATTCGGGGCATGTTGCATTTAACCATGATAAGCGTGATTTTAAAAATACAGTATGAAATGAGAATATGTAGTATATATATATATATATTAACTGAATAAGAGAGAGATAATTCATTAAAGCAGATGAATCTTTTCCCAAAGTGTATCATTGTCATGCATAGAAATTTCCACTGGAAGACTTCAATTAAATGCCACTATTTTAACTGAAATTTAAAATGGCCTGTGAAAAGAAATAGTAATATTCTATTACTAGGATAATAACTCAGAAAGTCTAGATCTGTTTGGGTTTGGTTTGTAATATATAAAGAAACAAATAGAATTGTCAATGTATAAAAAAGATTAGGGACAAGACTTGGCATGATGAATTAGGAGAACTAGTATTATCAGTTATAGACCAATAGCCTAGTTTAGTAGAAAAGATTTTCATCTGTTCAAGAAAAAATGTAGCTGTGGAATAAAATGTTAAGTCTGATCAGAATGTTATATAATGCTTGAAGATTAATATTTGAGAAGTGGATTAAAACAAGAATTATAAACTACACAAAATATTAGGTGTTAGTAGAATAGTGATAGACACTGGAACAATATTGCTATTAGTTTGCACTTATTTGGCTCAGCACATTAATTAACACTAGATTTGCAGGAAAAAGTGTATTTGAAACTAACATGCTGGTTGCATTCATTAAGACCAGTGTGTGATTACAATGAATGTAAAATCAATTAATAACAATGTTACTTTTGCATGTTATCATTATTTTCTCGGTATGATGCCATTTTATTTTTATAGATTGTGAAGTTAAATGACAGCCTAAATTTGCCAAGTAGATTAATAGTATATTAATAATCAATGGGTGGGCCAATATCTAGCGAGCACTTAAATTTTACTGACACCTGGATACTGGGAGATTATCTTCATTTTCATGTTTCAGTAGCAAAATGAGTCACATGATGTCATTTTAGACTTAATTAAATTCATTGTATTAGTTTATAATCTTTAAGCTCAGCACATTGCCCTATCTCTTAAACTAAACTTTTCCTATCCATATAGACAGGATATGTTTTTTACATTGCTTAGTTTTCCACTGATTATTTTCTGCTGATTTCTTCATAACACAGACTCTGATCTTGCAAGACTCTTCTTATGTTAATATATAAATATATAATTGTCCTTTTCCTGAAAATAGATTATATTATCGGTTCATTTTTAACAATTATTAACTGTTTGAGAGTAGTGATCATTATTACTGTCATCATTACTTTATTATGCAAAAGATCTAGGAACACTTTCCATTACTTGCTATATCATTTCTATACCACTACACAATATTTTTCTACAACCTAGATTATAGAAAACGTATGATAAGAATAAACTCACATGAAGTTTATCATTCTTCCAGTGTTTTATTGAGTAGGAATAAGGGACATATTTTCTTCCATTTTCTTTTGCAACTTACCATATTATATGAATTAGAGGCTATTTAATTTTATGAATTGTGCAATTCATAATTCTCTGAGTTTTTCAGCAGAGATCCTTACCTGTTCTATTCAGCCAAACAAGCAAAGGGAAAAAAAAACACGGCAAGTCTGAAATCATTTTCTCAATATTGAGAAAATTAGAACAACAGTTTTCTTCAGCTGACTCAGATTCAGATCCAGATTCAGAGTACTATTAACACATTTGTCTCAACTCCCTTTTAATGTAATTTTTTTTCCTGAAAAGCATAATTGTAATCCCACTTTAAAATTAATAAAGAATGTCCTAAACTCCCCTACATTTTTCTTCAAATTTAGGAAATAAAGTCACAGCTCTGTCCACATTCTTGAAATGACCCCATCCACAACTATTTGTCTATATATACCTATATAATTTTCAGCCTTTCTAAAAATATAAAGTATGCCCCTGAGCAAGTTTGCCTATACAAAATTAATTAAATGTTTGATAGAAATTACTGTAGGAAATGAATATCTCTTTTAGAAATGTTTATAGTAGAAACAGTTGTGAATATGTTATTGCTATACAAGTTAAGAGCGTGCATCTGTTATATATGGTATTCTATTTTACGTCTAATGGATGCATGCTTGAGGGTCTATGTCCAACAAATTTATTTTAAATGAAGTACTTATTCACTCCTGGATGCTTTATTAATTAGCCAAGACAAATAGCAAGACACTATTTTTGTGAAAACTGTCACCTAATACAAAAGAGAAGTATCTTCTCACCCTGATTTTTAAAATAGAATAGATTTACATTTACATGGTAAAATGTTATTTCTAATTTTTAAAAGAAACATGTACTACTTTTCCCCAAAATGGTAAACGTTTTGCTTAACTATTGTTGGGACAGCAAGAACAGAAAAGCAAAGTATCAAACCTGGAATAAGTTCCTAAAGTAAAAGAACTTTCAAGATGAGCTTATCTCTGGATGACTTCTTGTCTATCTAATATTCCTGACAATATTATGGAAGTTTGAGCCCCTGAGGTTTCTGGCAATTTTCCATGTTACAAGGCCTGGCCTTGCTTAGATTTGAACACAAACATGGCTGGCATTTACTCATGAGGTAAATTCATTGTCCCGTGAATTGAAAATTTCTATTCATAGCTTGGTAAAGATTAAACCAAAGTTGGACACTGAGTTTTGATTCAATGCATTATGCAAACTGATAGCAGTAAACTTTAGGGCAAGTGCCTAAATTTTGATCACATGACCATGAGGACACTAAGTCAGTTGTAAGTGCAGGAATTGGCCATAAGCACTGTTGTAACTTTGGTCATTAAATGAATGGCCATAAGTCAAGGACTTCCTGTATTGTTTGTTTCATATTGAATTCAATATGAATTCATATTCAATATTCTTTTCCTTCCAGCATCTTAGTTTAGTCTTCCAAAGTTTGGTTTCCTCCAGAAAAGCTCTCCTTTTTTGGAGAACAACTTCCATTATCCAGCGTTATCACTCTGATTATGGATTATATTGCAGATCAACAATATAATAGGTCAGTTTACAAAATAATAGTTTGGGATTTTTTTCTATCTTTCTCTGTTCCAATAGCCACTTCTATTTAAGAATTTAGAGTCCTGGTATAACTGAATTATTTTTAATTCTATACTGATTTTTTTAACAGTATTTGTAGTAGCACTGCTCTGCACTTAGCTATTTGGTATATTTTGTTGTGTAACTTGGAAATATTTCCTTTAAAAAAAAAAACAAGGCCCACAAAAAAGAGCCATCATGTGTGTCAAAGAGAGCCTTACTGGTTACTGGAGTTATCCTTGTACCTCTGTAACTGTGGTACAGAAATGCCCTTCTAGTGGTTTTAAATGACATTTTTTCAAGTTATTTCCTTGATGTCATCTGCACCCCATATAGGAGCAGTTGAATGGGATAGTTCCAGTCTTAAAATAGTCATTATTTTTACCCAATATATTTTTTGCCATGGACATAATGTAGAGTATTTTATTGATTGTTTAATTACTAATATTTGTAGCTAGAACCTGGGATAATAACTGTTACATATTTTAAATACAAAATCTTTAAGAAATAATATTTAAATCAGTAATCAGAAAGTCTATGTTTGTAATAAATAGAATGTTATTTAATTAGTAAAAATCCTAAATATTTTTTTTTTGGGGGGGGGGAGCAGATATAAATAAAAGCTACATTGTGAAAAAAAAAGATTATATACCTTCCCTGTCAATTGATATAGTGTAGTTACTTATCCATATAGATGTAAATATAGGAGTATATTGCAGCCACATTTACCATATTATTTATTATAATTCTGACTTTGGTTTCCCACCCCAATAAATGATTTACATGTTAATAAAATCCTAGTATCTGGGAAACATTTTTTCAACTTATTGTGCAAAAATATACAGAAATTGTGAAAGTGAGAACTTTTAATAATGAATGACATCTGTTCTTAGATTGTTTTTTTTTTGTACCACTAAAAGTAAATAATTAGCTGAATATAAGTCTAAAAGAAAAAGAAAGAAAAAAGAAAAAAATCAGGTATATTAATTTAATATTCATTATTTCTATGAGATGATATTTTTATGAAAAATTAAAAGTGAAACATTTTTGTTCAATCTCTATCAGAAATTTACAACCATCAAATACTTCACTTAGAGACAGAAACAGATATGAAACAACCACATGATATATTAATAAAAATTTTAAAAATGTACTTTAGAAGGCACAGTTATTTAAATTTGCGAATATGTTTTGGAAGACTGACTCATACTAGACAGTTATGAAATCACTACTTTGCAGATTATTTCTATTTTATTACTCAAATTCTGACTGGGGGAAAATAATCAAAATTATAAAGTTTGGAAAAGGTGACTTGCTATTAAATTTTGCTCCCAAATCTCAGCGTTAAGTTGCTGATATCTTTATATTTGTACATTACATATTTATATCTGCTTCTACTGAATTTCTAAGGCTGGCCTTAATCATTTCACACCTTGTATATTTTAAATAAAAATTAGGTATTTATTTAGTTGATCCATACCCTGCCTTTTGTGCAGAAGCCCAAGGCTGCATACATAGTGTTTCTTTCTATTTTTTCCCTCAACAATTCTGTGTGATAGATTGGAGTGAGAAAAGATGACTTACTCAAAATCATCCTATGGCTGAATTTACTAGAATTTTGCTTTCTTGAATCCTAGTCCACCAATTTAAATATTGTACAACAGATCTCAGCATGTTTCTGAATTTCATAAACTACTGAATGTCCTGTTTAGTGTTCAATCATTACGTTTGCTTTCACCTAAGTTCACTATAATATTTCAATGTGGTTTGTCCACACTAAGTATAATTCTGTATGAATAGTTAAGGCAGAAAGAAAATTACAAAGCAGATTCATTTTTGTTTTTACCATGAATCCAACCTGAAATAATTTTATTTATTTATTAAATTTGTTTGCCACCCATCTCACCATGAGGCAACTTAGGGCAGCTTTCAACTATCCTCAACCTTTCTCTCTCTCTCTGTGTGTGTGTGTGTGTGTATACACAATCACAATAAAAATATAGATTATGACTAAAAAATGTGAATGTTAGCAGGGGGGAGGTTGGATCTGCTATTGGTCCATCAACCACCTCCAACATGATACTCCCCCACTGGGATTTCAAGCCAATTTGCAGAACCCTTACAGAAGGTCAGGGGGATGGGAGTCTCATCTCAGGGGGCAACATGTTCCAAAGGTCAAGAGCCATGGCAGAAATCTCTTCTTGACCCTGCCAGCCAGAATTTCCTGACAAATGAGGTTTGTAGCATACCTCCTCTGCCAGCATAGTGGGATGGGACAGTTCTTCAAGTAGCCTGGACCCATGCCATGTGGTACTACAATGTGCTCTACATGTAGAGCACATTATAGTAGTAGTCCAGACATGAGATGACCAGGGCTTGAATGACTAAGCGCAGGGGCTCCTTATCCAGGAAAGACTGCAACTGGTACACAAACCGAAATTCTGCAAAGTGAGTATAACCCCTAAGTTGTGGACCAAGTCTGTCTGGAGTAGTGCCAACCCTTCCACAACTGAAGATGTCAAAAGTCCCAAATACTGAAGCTCCATGTACCCATGGAGTGCAGTCTTGCCAAGCTTCAGCTAAAACCTATTATCTCCCATCCAGGTCTCCAAAACCTCCAGGCCTGTCAAGAAGGCAGCAATAGTATCATTTAGGTCTCCAGGAGTAGAGATATAAAGATGGGTATCATCAGCATACTGATATCTCAACCCATGATGACCTTACACAGCAGCTTCATGTAGATATTAAAATGGAATGGAAAGAATACCAAGCCTTGCAGCAAATTACAAAAGCTGTGGGCTGGATCTCTCATTCCGTAGTAACACCTGTTGGGACTTGCCTTGAAAACAGGAGCCAAACCAGCTCAAGACTGTGCTACTAAGCTCCAGACCCCATAACTGGCCCAAAAGGATACCAGGGTTGATAGTATCAAAGGCTACTGAAAGGTCAAAGACAGCAAGGATTCTCTGTCGCCAAAGTGTCCCTCCTATGGAACCAATGTTTCTGTCCTATAACCAAGCCTGAATCCTGATTGAAAGCAATCCAGATAAGCTATTTCTTCCAGGACCCTTCTGAAGCTGCCAAGCAACCACCTTTTCTACCACCTCCTCCCAAAATTGTCCAGGCAGATGGGATCAAAAATGGCTTTTTAAGGAGGATTGACTGAAGGCCTCCTTGAAAGGTCCAGGAACATTCTTTCCTGCAGTGAAGAATTTGTCACTGCCAGAACCCACCTTCTAGTCACCATCTAGGAGAGACAAGGATCTAGTTGACAGGTGGTTGCACTGATAGAGTCAAGTACCCTGTCCACTTCTTCAGGTCCAACAGGATCGAACTGAGATAAAGAAGCAAGCAAAATCCTTCCCCAGATATCTCACCCAGACCTGCACAGTGTATGTGTTCAAACTGGCAATGAATTTGAATGATTTTGTCTATCAAATGTTGAACAAATTCCTCTGCATGGCCCTATAGATGAACACCTAAGCCTCCTGTCTCAGGAGGGACAGGTGATTCAGAGCAGGGCTGCTGGGTGACACTCTGCAGAGACAATAAGGGTGGAGAAATAATGCTGTTTCACCACTTTTACTACTACAAGGTAGACCTTAATAGCAGCTCTAAGTCATTCCAATCAGATTCAGTGGTATTCTAGGGATCTCTCAACCCTTTTCAGAACTCACAACTCCTCCTTGAACAACAGGGTATGTCAGGAGTGATGGGTCAAAAGAGGCCACACAGGTACTGGCTTGTCCAGAGCCTCCGCACCCTTTGATTCCAAGTCATTACCAAGGCTTCAGCAGGGCCATGCAGCAAAACCCCCAGGGATATTCCCGTTCCCTCTTGAACCCATTCAGGTCCATCAGTCACCAGGGAAGAACGACTTGAATGGGAGGGGGTTGGCAGAAAAGAATCTCAAGGATATCAGGCCATAATCTGACCATTACAGGGGGGATACTGTTAAATCTCCCACAGATCATTGCCATCGCTCCAACAAGATCATATTTAGTGTGTGACCTGTCAAGGTTCCAATAGACGAGACCAACAAGCTGCAATGGAAAATGGGGTGAACCTTCCCTAATAGTCACAGGAGTTTTAACTGAACTATGACAGGATTTATAATTCTGACTATAGGGAAAGGATTGAGAAACTTAGGTCCCAATTTCCTGCTTGGTAATTTTAGTCTTAGATGGAGAGGTAAACCTTTTCCCCCACATTAAATGGCTTCTGGGGAGATAGCTTTTTATCAGCCTGTTCTTTATATGTTTTAGCAGCTTGGACTAAACTTTTTTTACATTTGCCCAAACAGTTTGCAAAGAGGTCACCCAATGATCTAGGGTCTCCGAGGCAGAGGGGTATTGGGGCATAGGGACAAACTCCCAACCAGTAGCTATTTTGAATGGAGTAAGTCCAGTGGTGTACAGTGTACAGTGTTGTTGTACGCTACCTCAGCGAAAGGCAGGAGGTCCACCCAATTAGTCTGTTGATAATCAATTTATTATTACAGCCGAAGGTCAACACATAAATTAAACATTCAAATAAAACAAAACTAACCAGAACCAACACAAGAAGACATAGCAATATGATAATTAACATAGCATCTGAGATATTGTTCCACATTGTATTCAAACATTCAGCCAATCCATTCGAACTCAGATGAAAAGCAGATGAAAGCTCCTGGCTAGATCCAATTAGTTTTACAAACTCCTTCCAGAATTTTGTGGTAAATTGAACCTCCCTATCTGATATAATCCTTTTCAGTGCTCCATGGAGGTGATAGAAGTGTTTTTAAAATAACCTGTCTAGCTTTTGGGCAAATGGGAGTCCCGAACAAGCAATGATATGAGCTTGCTTTGAAAAAAGATGAATGACAGACCAGATCACTGTGCTCCTCCTGCTTTCGGGTAATTCCACAATAAAGTCCATGGCTGTCTCCTCCCAGAGCTGGGAAGGATCAGCCACTTGTTGCAATAGCTTTTTCATAGCTGCTCAGGTAGCACAGCTTTGTACATAACTTTCAATGTCTTTTTTTCATGCCTGGCCACCAAAACTGTTGCTGTACCAAATGCAAAGTCTTTAGAAAGCCAAAATGACCAGCTTGTTTTGCATCATGACTACATTGGAGGGCTTGAATTCTGAGGGTACTGGAAGGTATAGTTTTGAACCCTTCCAGGTTAATCAATCTCGATAGGTCAATAGTGGTATATTGTTTCTGAACCAGAGATCTGTTTTAGTTCCTTTTTGAATTTTTGTGTTAGTTGACTATCGGGCTCGTCGGATTTTCTCTGCGTTTGACCTCTCATGGTTACTTGAGAGGCTGACTGTGGTAGGGGAATGATGGAATTAATAATTTCCTCCCGGCGGCTTTTGTATTGAGGCATTATAGACAGAGCATCCGCCAGGAAGTTTTTTCCCCCAGGGAGGTTTTTGAGAGGGAAATAAAAATGATTGAAATACTGTGCCCAATTTTCTAGGGGTTTTTAGTGCCTTTAAGTTTCTGTGATCAGTCCTACTTTGCTCCCTTCTAAGAAATAGTGCCAAGTCAGCAAAGCCCATCTCACTGCAAAAGCCTCCTCCCAAACAGCCCATCATCGCTCTGTGTCTGAAAGTTTTCTTGAGGTGTAGGCGCAAGGCTGTAGGTCCCCCCTATTATTTTTCTGTAGGAGGACAAAACCCACAGCAACATCACTTGCATCAGCCTGGATGACGAATAGTTCCTCTGGGTCGGAGTGTTTAAGAACTGATTCTGCTGCAAACAGTCTTTTTAATTGTTCAAAAGCTGCTTGGCATTCCATAGTCCATTGTAAAGGCTGACAAGGACGGGGCTTCCCCCCCCCCCTTTTCTGGATTTTAACAGTTCAGTGATTGGCATAGTGATTTTCTCAAAATAGGGAATGAAATGTCGATAGAAATTCGCGAACCCCCAAAAACTTTGCTTGCTGGTTCGCGGAGGCTGCCACTCTAGCACTGCTCTGACTTTGGCAGGGTCCATTTCCACTCCTTCACTAGAGATTTGGTAGCCTAGGTAATCAAGGCACATCTGATGAAACTCGCATTTAGAAAGCATAGCACAGAGGCTAGCTTTCAACAGCTTCTTAAGCACCTCTCAAACTAATTTGATGTGCTCCTTCATGGTCTTAGTGTAGATAAGGATATCATCAAGGTAACCCAAAACTCCCTTGTATAGGTGATCATGCAACACCCGGTTTATCAGTTGCATAAACATAGCAGGGACTTCTTGGAGTCCAAAAGGCATTACCTTGAACTGAAAACTCTCAGGGGACAATTGAAGGCTATCTTCCATTCATCTCCCTCTCTAATTTACACCCGGTAATAAGCCTCTCTTAAGTCCACCTTTGTGAAGATCTTTCCTTTAACCAGTTGGGCTAGCATGTCTTTCATCAAAGGGAGGGGGTACATATTTTCTATTCTGACAGCATTTAACCCTTTAAAGTCCATGCAGAGCTTCAATGACCCATCTTTCTTTTCTTTGAATAGCACTGGGGTGGCCATGCATGATTTAGTGGGCTGGATAAAGCCTCTGGCCAGGTTCTTGTCAATGTATTTTCTCAGTTCCTCCATCTCTTTAAGCATCATAGAATACATTTTGGGCTTTCGGAGTTGGGAACCTGGTAGAATTTCAATTGCGTGGTTGGTGGTTCAGTGAAGAGGAAGTGTGTCACATTCCTTCTCGCTAAAGACCCCCACCAAATCACGATATTCTCTGGGAACAAGTTGGATCCCTGGTATTCATTCCATGGCAGCCTTTAATGTCTCGAGGGGTTCCCCCTGGCTCTCGACAGTCTCTTTCATCTTAGGGATCACCACAAAGAGGATGATCTCCCAATGCTGTCCCATTTCCAAACACAATGGCTCAGTTAGGTGTGTTGCAGGGGAACCTCTGATAAGGGACCCATCTGCCTGTTCAAACTTCATGGCTAGGGGCAACAGTTTGGTGTGAATCCCCAGTTTAAGTATTGTGGGGAGATTGATCAGGTATCTGCTGTAACCTGAGTCTATTAAAGCATTTAAGTTTGTTTGGGCCCCTGTCTTTGGCACTATAATTTTGGTGGGAATAGCGAAAAGTGGAATGGGTCGACTTACCATAGGATCATCTTCACCATCCTCATTGCTATCGTAAAGCACCAGTATGGGCAGGTGCTCAGGTGGGACTCTTGCTTCTCCCTGGAATGGAGAGGAGATCTGGACAGCTTGCTCCTGCTTGGCTCAATTAGACTTCTCTCATCCTGCTCATGGTGGTGGTTTTCTTGGCTTAGTGGTCAGAGCTGGTGTGGCTTTTACTTGGGGCACAAGGGCTAAGCACTTGACAGCAGATGACCCTGCTGTCCACATCTGAAACATTTGATAGAAATCCCAGAGGGTGCCCAAGGAGCATCAGCTATCAAGGTGGCTTGGGGTCACCATCCAAACAGGCACTTCTCTGATCCTCATCTCAGTTTTGGCTCAGTGGTAGCTAGTTTCTTGACATGATCCAATTCGATGTCTAAGGTTATTGTCATGCTGTACCATTCTCGGAACTGGTTCAGAATCCCATGGTATATGCATGCTTGGAGAGGGTTGCAGTCCAGCCCTTACTTGAAATAGTGGATCAGCGACTGCTCTGGCCACTGACCCAGGTGACCTACAACTCTCCAGAACTCTCAAACATATTCCTTTGCTGGGTGAGCTCTCTGCCTCAAGCGATAGATCTCCTTTTCTGCCTACAGGGCTTGGGATTCATCCTGAAATCTTGCCTTCAATGAATAAGTTCACATCCAGCAATTCTAGAGCCCCCCTTGTCATGAAGGTTGGTCACCCACTCCACCGTCTCCCCTTCCAAGTTGGCTGTTATCGCATTGACCTTCATGGAATCGTCAGGGTAGACATAAGCATAGCGATAAAAGTGGGCCCACACTTGGTTTAGGAAGAAAGGCAACTTCTCAGGGTCTCCATTGAATGAGGACTTGATGTGGGGTGGCTCCAGATGTTGCAAGGCCAGGTACACTTGTCACTGAGCAGCTTGTTAATCTTGGGTGTGTGGCCATACCATTCTCTGGAATCCTCTCTGCCTGACGCTGCTGTAGAGGCCTTGGCTTGGATTGGGGGCTTGAGATAGCTGCTGATGGGGGAACAGGTGACACAGCATGGGCCCCAGCAATGGGACTGAGACTCCGGTGGGCTGGTGGAAGTGACGTATAAGTCCTTACCTTTCTCCCATTGAACACTCATACTGGGCTGCAAGAACCATTTCCCTGGCTTCCAGCAAGTCAAACTTCTCTTTCAGCTGTTCAGTTGAGGAACTGTGGACTGCCATCTGGTACTTCCACTCCATGGAGTGGTCCCAACCAGTCGACTCCTTCCCTTTCTTCTGAACTATGGAAGAAGGACCTTGCAGTAGAATTAACAACAGCTCATCTTCAGCAGTTTTTGGGGTTCTCCTTCACTGAGGGGCCCTTCTGCTTGATAGAGGTCTGCCAGGATCATGGTTCCCTCTTGCGGTACCAGCTTTCTTGGCTGGATTATCTGGTTCTTTGGCCCCTATCAACAGAACTTCTTTGATGGCTGGAACAGCCACTTGCACTCTGATAACTGAATCCCTGCCGCGACCAGCGGTGGATTCATCTTTTTTCTCCATAATGAGATCTTTGCTGAGCCTTTGCTATCCTCCCCAAAGTGGTGGGTAGACAGCCAGGGCTCAGCATCCCAGGGGAAATAACATTTTGAATGAGACTTGGTTTAATGTCAAGTTTCCAATAGATGAGACCAAATAAATCAGAACTCCGAGGGTAGAAGTTTCCTCAAAGAACATGTTTATTGGTTACATAGTATCAGCATGGTCAAAAGTGAAACCAAGTCTGAAACCCCTCCAAAGAGAAAGACTATTACAAAGTTAAACTTCCCACCTCAATGCTATGCAATCAGCTACGTTTCCCAATAGAATGTCCCCCTAACCGACAGAAATGACCTTGTTTTCCATGGGACAGTAAAATGTTTAGACTAGCAGAAATCCTCCACACCCCCTCCCATTCTTGTAGAGTTGACATGACCACTGTCGTGAGTTGGACCTGTGATGATTTAGAATAGGTCCATGGCTACCATGGAAGTCATATATTTGTGGCTGTTTTCAAGGCCAAACTCAGGAGTGGCAGGTTGAAGTCTTCCAGAATCATAAGTCTAGAAAACTCCACTGCCAGTGCCAAGTTAGAAACAGGATCTCACAACAAGAACTGAAGGACAAAAGAGACTCTCTGATGACCGCTGCCACAACACTCCCCTCTCCTGGGGCCTCAGCTGGTGCCAAACCCTAGACCCAGCTGGATACATCTCTGAGATATGGATCTAGCATGGATTTCAATTAAAATTTTGATTACATTACCTTAATTGACCCACTTGCCTTAAGTGGAATACCATTTCAGTTCAATGGGAGGCCTATTGGATATTCATGCAAAGTTCCATAAATATTTTATTTTAATTATCATTAATTGGTTGAACAACTATGAGAAAGTGTATGTCTTTATAGCTGACCTGAAACTAGACCCAAGTTTCTTTTTCCCATAAATTTGTTTTGTCCCATAAATTCATGCTTTTTCCCCAAGGGAAGGATGAAATAGTAATAAAATACATTCCATATATTTCATCTTAGCCTTAGGAGTGCATTTTTATATAATCCCTAAATCATAAATACATATATCCTAGACGTTGGAGCCACACCTATTAAATCACACCTTGCTGATTTACGGTGCTAGGACTAAGATAAAAGACCCAGCATGGTGTAGTTGTTTAAATGTTGGATTAGGATAAAGGAAACCAGATTTAATTCTCTATTCAGTCATAGAATTTTATTGGATTCCTATAAAGCAGTCACTGTCTCTCAGCACAATCCATCTCACTGAGCTGTTGTCATGGAAAGCAGTCAGAAAGGAAATTGTTTGGTACGCTATCTTGAAATCTTACAAAATCTGCAAAATAAACTTTACAGATAAATAAAACAAATATAATAAAAGCCCTGAGTCTAAACAGTCCTGAGGACTAAACACTTGGCAAAGCAAACCCATGCTGTCTTCTCTCTTTTATACTGTCATTTCCTATTCCAAGAAAGTAGATGGAAAGAAGGAATCCACCATCATAAAATTGAGGGAGCCATCAACATTCACATCACATTAATGAAATATAAGATTCAAAGAGCGCTTTTACTATTAAAGCAAGGGTTTCCTAGACTAGTATGTTGATAGGTTTCCTCACATCTTAATTTTTTAAATAAATGGTAGAAGTCATATCCATAGTTGTTTCCATTATTCTTTTCATGATGAAAACCCCAATGTCTGCTAAAGTGTTATTTGTATGGTGCTTGTCTTTGGCCGTCTTCTGTAGAACTCCTATTCTTATGCTTATACTGAAGTCAATGAAAACAATGATACATGTATTAATAAGCTGTTTCATAAAAGGAAATCAATTATAGTCAACTGGAATCCTCCAGTTAATGGAAGGATATTTGAATTTGGATCCAAAAGTTGAAGCGAGTTTTTAAAGACTTCCACTGAACTCTATTGCTCAGCTAAATTGGATACAGTACTACTTTCTAATATTACTTCATTTAGATAAAGTTAAATTAGACTTGATTTTTAGAATGGGCCATTGGCCTTGCTTGCCATAAAAGTTTCTCCAAAACCTACAAAAGGAATATGAGGTGGATGTGGAGTGAAATTATTTTAGAAGTTTGTAGAATAAACTCCATGTACAAATGGAATACATTAACAATCTCTTCCAGCAGAGACTGGAACTAAGTAGATCCTCCTTGGCGGTGAAAGTTTATATTCCTACAACAAAAATAGTCTCTTACTATGCGGGTTGAGGAGAGATGTTGTTGCTCTCAGTATAGATAATCACTTTAAGTCTTTAAAAAAAATGAGCAAGCATACAGTCTGTTTAAAATCTGAGGCTTATCAAGTATTCTTGAATCTTCAGATATTAATATTACACAAAAGAATAGAGTCTGAAAGTTGAAGTTACCAACATTTTTATTATTATTTTAAATTAGGAAAAACTTTTCAAACATCCACATGAACAAATATATTCACAAAACAAATAAAAGAATGCAAAATTACATTCAGGATTTTTAATTCTTTTTGTTCTCCTTCTCATAATTAAACAGTGCATACAACCAGGTAATGCTTCCATATACTAAATTGACTTTTTTCTATATCACACTGATATAAATGGAATCAATATAATATGTGGTAGGGATATTCCCCATGCATCATGTTGATTTGACCTACATATTTTTGATGATCCATTTTATGAAGGTTTAGAGCATCTTATTCAGGCTGGCAAAATATTTTCAATTTTATTTATTTATTTCTCACTTTTCTGAACTGCCCATGTCCTTCAGAGAGGGACTTGTTAATGGCCTTGAGTATTTAAATAGTATATATGCTCATTCTATATTTCAGAAGGAAATGTTATTTTTATTTACACTTTTTCATTCATTAATTTATCAGTCAGCTGAATGACTGAATTATATAATATCTATAGAAAGCAGCAGACTTCTATTGTGCTTTGAACAGTCTCATCTATTTTCATGTTTGTGGCCCCACCATATTATTTTTGTAGAGAGTATGAATAAAAAAACTGAAAAATAAAAACTGAAAACAACAATATGGGCTTAAAGCCAAAAATGCTTTATGTAGTCTCCAGGGTAAACATCACACCCAAGAGAAGCTTCTGTTCTAGTGTACCACTAATTAGAAAGGTAGAGGCAAGGAGCAAGGCACATTTGTCATCTGGTATTGCATCATAAATGTGAGTAGATCAGTGTTAAATGCAGCTAAGTGGCTGGCCTTTTATTATGCTTCTTCCCCCCCCCCCCCCATATCTGCTTCCCATTATTCCTTAATCACAGATGCAACCTTTCCCACTTCCGCTTGTTAATTCATTTGTTATATATGCAACTCTGATCTTTGTGACATATTTATTCTTTGGCCTGACATCAAATCATTTTTAATACATGATCTGTTTAAAGATGGCCTTTGCCCAGTATTCTTCCTTGCAAATCCCTGACATACTCACATGTGTATTTTTTATTGTTCTCACATATTGCTTATCACTCTGCATGATTACCGCTTTGAAAGCACAGCAGATGGGGTTCTTGCTTTGTGATGAAACAGATGAGATACTCAAATCGATTGCTTTATCAACAATCAGTTGTAGATAAAAATCATTTTAATGAGGGAAATTAATGGTGTTTGCAAACATGATGTTAATTAAAGAGCATTGCTTAGGCTTCCCTCTTCTTCTTTTTTTCCTCTTGCAACACAATTTTTGTTACCCATGACATCTTTCATTATTGACTCATGCCCCAAAGAAAATGCGATTAAAATCTGCTTTTGTTTGATGTAGCTTTTATTGAAGAAAGGAATAGATCTTTCTGAAGTGTCCTGGTGAGATGAAAGTCTAATTATCTCTGCAAATGAAAGGAAAAGCTTTAATTAGGTCTGCACTGAATATCTGCACTGTGAATTTGTGCATTGTGATGGATGGAGCTTACATCTCCTCAGTGGCTAAGGTTGAAATAATGAAAGAAGAGAAAACGTAACCTGCTCCCATGATTCAACAGGCAAAGTTGAGCTGGAGGTACACCTGTGTTACATGAGTGTGCCCAGAGCAGCTGCCATAGGCCATGTTTCAGTGCAAGGCATTCAGCTGTTCTACAGCCCCCTCCTGAGCTTTGATCTTTTCTCAGACAGCAGGGGACCTAACAAATCAAGCTTTTCATGTTTCACTCTTTCACTCTCTTTTGCTTCACCATTCACACTCTAAATCCAAAGGGAAAGACAAAATATTGTCTTTTTCTGATGCTATAATGATCAGTAGCTTACATGACTCAAGTTAGCATTATGCTTTACATGAGCTATTTTAAGGTTTGGAGGGCAGAAAAATGGGAAGGGGGAAATGACAAATATATATGTGTATATATATATGTATACACACACATACACATATACATATACATATAATCTTTTTATTTTGATGGTTAATTAACTTTTTATGATTTCAACATCTTGTTTGAGCATAATACATACTTTCTAAATGCATTCTTTTTCTATAGGACTCTAATGCCCATCATGGTGAGAAAGGTGACATTTAAGGATATTGTTATGATTCTAATGGCCCCAGGAGGAAATTCTAAATGATGACAAATAATACAATAACCCAATTTTATACCATCTCTACTCTATTTTTACAACAACACTGTTTGAGGCTTACTCAGTCTTCCTGTAGTCCAGCTGATAGCAGAAGGTCAAATTGCTACTTATTCACATCACTTGCAGCTAACACTTTCTTTGTCGGGGAATCATAAAGCACCTTTGACATCAAGGGTAGTCAAGGGGATTACTTGCACACCTTTCCAGACAGGATAATGAGGAGGATGGGAAAGGGAATTGAAGACAAATTTGGCTCAGCAGGAGCACATTGACCTTTCATTCTTATAGTTATAGTGTTTGGTATTGTTTTACAAAGAATTAGTGTAATTGTCTGCCTTCTGCAAAAGCCAGGTGCTCCCCAGCAAGCTAATCATGTGGAAGAAGCAGAATGTGAGATAAATAGGATAATTGTGACCCCTACAATTGTTTTCTTAGCCGGTTTAGAAATTAAAATGTGATGTTGATCTTCAGTGTAAATATTTTTTGTTTTCACTTACAGTTGGAAAGCCTGAAAAATGTTTAAAAAATGAATGTGATTATGTATTTTGCCAATGTGGACTATAATTTGATCTGTGTCAAGAAAAGTAATATTTTCTCATGAATTTGGCTTTTTATTTTTCTGTTGCAAAGTTAGAACAAGGTTTCTTTGCACCTAACCTGTGTATGATTTTGTAATTGGCTTTAAATATGCAGTAAATCAGTATGTTCTATGTATGTGTCTTAATATAGACTTAGCTTTCTCTTAATATCTTTTTTAAATTTCTTTGGTTTTTTTTTAGTTGAAATACAAAATAGCATCCAGAAAACATTACACTGTGTATACTATACTGTACTGTGCTTTATTTTGGTATTACTGTAAATAAAAGACACACATAGAAAGATACAGTGCCATAATCCATTCATTGATTGGGACAATACTGGGTATGAAATGAGTCCAGTATTAAAGCTTAATAACTGCCCCCAAAGAGGCACGATGATATAATAATTTCCTGAAAGAGAAACATTTTGTAGGGAATCTGGACAGTAATAGGATTTCCAATATGCTGATAGATGTGATTCTGAGCAAATGCACTTTAGACTAAATTCTCACCCTGTCATGATTTTAAGATAGTCCCACTATATAAAATGAATTGCTGAATTAAATTACTCTTACTCTTAGACACATATAAATATGAAAATGGAATAAGATATTTGGTTGCTTTTCAAGAGTGGAAAATTTTGAAAGGAAAAGCCTTTTATGTTTGTTTTGAAAAACTTTGTAATGTTTCATTGAGATCAATGGGTATTCCAGTTCTGCAGTCTCCCAAGTCACATCACTGTTCCCTGAAGAAAACTGACTATCTTATAGCATATTTCTGTGAATGTTCTAGACTACAGAACATTTACTGAAAGCTGCAAGGAACTTTGCCAACTGATCACAAAACCTCTTAAAAGCTGGAAAGAAAGAAAAAAGAATTGTCACTTCATCTGACATTCAGGAAGCTAACAAAGTAAACATTATATAAATTAAACTATCTTCCCCTACTTCACCTCCCTATCATCAAAAATCTTTATGCTCCATTCTTGAACCAAAAGATATGACACAGCTTTATATGAGCGAAGTCTTTCACATTATATAGCTCTGTTACACATGTACTGTATCTTATACTTTCTTCTATGCAGTGAATTCTCTGATTTAAAAAAAAGTAATAATGAAGTACATGACTACACATTTTTATTAAAGATGTTTTAGCTAATTATAGAAACCAGAGTATAGGTGTTCTCTGAGCCTGAAATAATTTTAAGGTGCTACTAATAAAATGGGTACAGTAACAAGAGAAATAAAATAGTTTTTATCATCAAGAAAAATAAATAGATACAAGCTATATTAATAATACCCACTCATTTTTGTTAGATATGTATTTGTGCAGATTTAAATTATATATAGCACCAATAGTTAAGAAGAATAAAAAAATGCACTGTTGAAATGCCATTGGGCTGCATATTTTCTGATTGATTCTGTCAAATAATATGTATTAGATTCCATGCAATACTTCCAAGTGCTATAAGTGAACATATTGTAGTCAATAAATGAATAGCAGATTGTCTTTTCTATGGCAGGAGGTCGTGAGCTGATGGCTCTGGTGAAAGCATTCCATACTACCTATGTGTTACTGAAGCGGACATGAGTATATCAGATTGAGGACTTGAGCCAAACTGTCATCTATATGGTAAGATTGCATTCTTGGATTTGATTTGATCTAAAAAGTGCACAGTTTGACAATTGAAATTATGATTGAACTTTTTTGTATATTGTGAAATTAATGTAATTTTATCATGTCTTCTGACTGCCAATTGACGTGATATGATATAATGATATAATTTTATGAAGTGATATGTCAGGGTTATGTATTTTAGGGTGGTTTTATACGCATAGGAACATTCATCCACAGCCTTTCATACAATATCGTTCACTTGTCCTTTTTTATTAGATTTTTTAGGGTTTTCTTGATTATGTTGCCTATTTTTTGGAAATATTGTGATGACACTAGTTTGTCCTTTGTTTGATAGGAGTATTGTGTTGATTTTGAAACATTTTTTAAGGTATTTTTAGAGATGCTCTTTCTTCTGCCTTGAGGTTGTTCTGTTTCTGCATCTGTTTTTTCAGAAGTGCACTTGTCAAACATACATTTAGTACTCATTGATTGGTCCAACTGTTCAAAAATTCAAGTTGATTGGGATTCTCTATATTATAGTTGAGTCCATATGGAGGATGCTATTTTTGAGAGGGATATAATATAGCTTAAGATGTTTGTCACTTATTTTGGACCATATTTTCCTTATTGATTTTCAAATGTAGTTTTTCTTTTTTTTCCAGCTTGTTTTTAAAGAGATGTTTTTGATAATCATTGTTAGTATCCTTTTGGATTTGAGGTTCATTCTAATTTCTCTTTTAAGTCACTAATGCTTCCCTGGTATTTATTCCAGCAAACATCCACTATTATCAGAAACATCATTTTATTCCTATTCTGTTCTGCTATTTTTTGCACAGTTTATTGGAGATCTTATCTTGGTTTGCATGATCTACTGTTGTAGATGTTCATGCAGAAAAATGGGTTGTATGCCTGTGTAAGCTGTTTAAGGTCCTGAGTTGTTTCAATAGAATATAGCTCAGGATTCAATTGTTGGATTCTATGATTTAATTTTTGGTCAATTTTTAAAATATAATTTAACAAATGTTTTAGCTTATACTAATTGAAGTTTAATTTTAATTTATTGAGAAGAGCTGTACCCTGCTTTCAAGTCATAATACTTGATTAATTCTATTGTCTGTTTCCCTGGATATATACATAACATAACTGTTTCTTCAATTGTATCTATTATGTATTTTGGTTGAGCTGTGTTGTATTCTTCAGTAGATTATTGAGCAAATCATGGTGGTTCTTTTTCACACAGAACACTAAATCATAAAGCATAATTTTCAAGCTATACTGGATGGATTATTATGATGAACCAAAGCAAATATATCTTAAAACTGATCCCCCTTTAAACCACTGTTGGCACATTTTTCTTTTTTGCAGTGTGAAGCCAGCCTCAGCCCACCCAGCAGCAATTTGCAAAGGGGGAATTTTGACATTCTGTAGATCATGCTTTGGACTTTTTTTTTCTTTTTTTCTTTTTCGCAGTGTGGAGACAGCTCCAACCCAGCCCAGGAACAGAGTACAAAGGGGCACTTTGGCACACTACAGTTCAAGGGCTGCTTTCAGGATTTTGTTTGTTTATTTGTTTATTACAACATGAAGTCAGCACCATCTATCCAGGAGCTCTTTGCAGGGGGTCATTTTTGCATGCTGTGGGTCTCAGACTGTATAAATAGCACTGAGCTGCAGCGCAGTGCAAAGCCTGGCCCAGGCATGCCTCATAATCAGCAGGAACAAGAAGATGGGAAAGTGGTTGCCAGGAGTACCTGCAGCTTCTTGGGCATATTTGGATATTTTATGGCCCACAGGCCACATCCAGCCCATGGACAGTCCCAGTCCATACCACGGCATTGAGGTCAGTGAGGAGGTATGGCATTGGCAGGGACGGTGGCAGGGCATCAGTGTTGGTGGGAGGATGTCAATGCAGCATTGCCAGAGAAACGGTGTGGTGCTGGTACAGGGTGAGATTTCAGTGCAACTTAGAGTGTCAGGGACAGGCTGGTGGCACCATCAGGGATCAGGCAGCAGAGGTGACCTTCTACAACAGTCCCAATTTCTCATGTGGCCCCTTGGGAAAATTAATTACCCACCCTGTTATTGGGGCGTGGCACGCAGCCTCAGATTGCACAGTTTGGGGGCTTTGCTGCCCTAAAGGAAGAATGCAGAGTGGCCAAAACGACAGATAGGGGAAGATAGGTGAGTAGGAGAACTTGGAGACAAATCCTTATATCACTGAGGCTCAGACCTGGGAGGGCCAAACCTAGAACAACTTGGATTGGGATGGATCCTTGGCTAATGTCTGGTAAAATTCACTTAATGATGGCAACAGGAATTGCCAAGATTGTTTTCAAACAATGAGGTCACATGGAATATCTCTTTATGACAGCATTGCTTAGCGACCAAAATTCCAGTCCCAGCTGTGGTTGTAAGTCGAGTACTCTCTCTCTCTCTCTCTCTCTCTCTCTCTCTCTCTGTGTGTGTGTGTGTGTGTGTGTGTGTGTGTGTGTGTGTGTGTATCTTATGTATATCATATTATCTTTATCACTAACCAATCTAGTGTCTATAGTATGATATTCTCAACCTGAAGTTACAATCAAATAGATATATCAACATTTTTTTATAAATATATCTACATGTTAAACTTAATTGTCACAAACCATAGTATTGCTATAAGCTCAATAATAACCACCTACAAACAACATGAACGTTCTTTAAATATATACTTCTTCAATAAAAAGCAGAAGCTCAGATACTCTCTTGGAGAAAACAGAAAGTATATAAATATTTTAGCTTGTAGTATATTTGTAAACTAGTTGATTGGCATGGTATGTAAACTGAATGAGATACAGAATATATTTTCTTATTCTATAGTTCTCAAGAGGTTCTGGACTTTTAAAGATAAGTTTTAAAAAAGAAAGACATGTTTTAAATCATATACAGGTAGTCCTCAGTTTACAACAGTTCACATAATGACCGTTCAAAGTTATAAAAGCAGTGAAAAAAAAAACTTTTGACCATTTTTCACATTTACAACCATTGTAGCATTCCTGTGGTCATGTGATCAAAATTCAGATGATTGGCAACTAACTCATATTTATGATGGTTGCAGTGTCCTGGGGTCATGTGATCATCTTTTAACAAGCAAAGTCAATGAGGAAGCAGATTCACTTAATAACCTCAGTGATTCATTTAACAACTGTGGCAAGAAAGGTTGTAAAATGTGCCAAAATTCACTTAACCATCTCACTTAGCAATTTTGGGCTTAATTGTCATAAGTTGACACACACAGAGAGACACACACAGAGTGAGAGTGAGAAATATCTAGCCCTTAGCCTCAGGGAGTTAGACTCTTCAATAATAACATCCACTTCTTTCTTCCTCTTTTTTCAGTAAAGCAACCTCATGAGTGCCCTCATAATGTTCTGACTCAAAACTACAATTCTGAAATATGATTTTTGATTTCTAGAATATGTTTCATTGAAAGAATATCTATGTTTTCTTCTGTTGTCTAAATGTTCTCTAGTTCTGATCATAATAGTTTTTCCCATAATAGGATACACAACATGGAACTTATTGTGAATCATTGGAGGTAATGTCTCTGTCTTTCTCCATGTCTGATGAGAAAAGTTATTTTTATGTGTATACTTTCAGTAAGTGTAAAGACAACAGGAAGAATATTCTTAAAAAGAACATACTGCAAAAAATTTGTTGTGTGAGTAAGGATGCCTAGATGAATCCATTTCTGACTCATTAATCTGTAAAGTTATTCCATACCATTTTGGCATTAATCTGCATTTTTGAAAGTTCATACATTTTAATATAATATAGATATAGGTAAAGATATTTTGAATCAGTATTTGTAGATGTATTTCTTTTCAAAATATGCATATTTGTCTCAGTGGACATGAAAGCTAATAGATAATTGTATATCTGCATATTAGTCCAAGAGATGCATATCAGGTCAGTTTATGCTGATATTTACACAGGGAAAGTTTCAGGAACTATAAATCCTGTATAAATAATGATGATACATTTCCAGTGACATTGAAAAGCTTTATAATAACAATAAAATATTGATTTTTAAAAGTTTAATTTCCTAAGGCATTCTTGGAGATATATTAAAATTTAAAGATCTGAATTTATGTATTTTTACACTAATAGCGGAGAAGTAGAAGCTTGTTTTGTTAGAAACAAATTAGCCCACTTGGTGAACATTTTTATTAATGTGTGCAATTCAGAATGTTTTGCAAATGTTTTCTTTAAACTCTACTTAGAAAAATGTTCTTCTTTGTCAATCAAAGACTGCAAGCTCTGGTGAAACCAATCCTAGTGATTTGTGTTTATCCAATAAAAATGTGTATGTCACTCTTTTGAGAGACCCAAACATACACACATCTGTGTCAGAAACCATACTCGAACTCTCTCCACCTCCCACCCCACATAACAGTTCAGGATATATGTATTAATTAATTTAATAATCACTGTTGGGAATTAAAATGCCTATAAAATAAGGTATTCTGTTTATACAATTAATTAATTTCCATTATATGCCTACCACTTTTTTTATTACACACAGACTATCCACAAATGGGGACATTTCCCCTTTATCCTTTCTGCAGAAACAGAAAGGTTATCTAAGGACGACCTTCTCCCATATTCATCAATTCATCTGAGCAGAACAAATTGGACCAAGTCCCATGTATATGAAATTCTCATCTAATAGGACATTGGAACCAATGTCCTATTAGTTTAAATCCCTAATCCATGCTTTAAATATTATCCTCACTGGGATCCATTCTTGTCCTTCCTGGGTTTCAGGAAAATAATTATGAGAATAATTATGACTTAGTATAGAAAGATGATATTTTGTGGGTGGAAATGGTGGGCATATGACTTTTTATATTTTTGTTTATTATTTTAATGTTGTGATTTTTGTTTATATTATGGGAGATTTTTTTTTTTATAAGTGGCACACAATAAAGCTAATGAAATAAGCACTTTAGTTTTAGCCTTGGTTTTTAAGTTAAATGTTCTTGTACTTCTTGTACAACAGTATTTGCCTTTTAGACACATTATCCTAATCTCAAACTGTTTCAACTGTCAGTATAGATATAAACTGAAAAGATTTTATTTATTTATTTTTTAATTTTTATTTTTTATTTTTTCCACTGTACAACAAAAATAAAACTGAAAAAATACATTTTTCCCTTAACAAAACTGTGTTATACATCTCCTATATATTATTTACAATTTATTTACATCAGTAATCATGTCTTTTTCTTTCTTTGTTCTAGCCAATCATAACATTTGTTCCATATTTCATAAAATTCTGTTGCCTCCTTGTCTTTTAATTCTAGCNGTGCCCTATCCGTTCCCAATAGCTCTTTGCTTTGGGGCACAGCCACCACATGTGATAGAATGTTCCTTCCTTATTTTTACATTTCCAGCATTCCGGATTCATATTTTTGTACATTTTGGCCAATCTCGCCGGTGTTAAATGCCATCTATAGAACATTTTGTATTGATTTTCCCTATATGCAGTTGACAATGTCAGTTTGCAATTTATGTTCCATAATCTTTCCCATTCTTCCAGATTTATATTTCGGCCCACATTTCTCGCCCATGCGATCATTGGCCCTTTCACTATTTCTTCCTCCAGATCTACCTCTAATAAATATTTGTAGGTTTTTGTTATAAATTTTCCTTCCTTAACTGTTAAAATTTTATCCAACTGATGTGGGGTCTGGGTTATTCCGTGCTCTTCCATATCCTTACTATGTTTAGATTGGATCTGTAAATATGGCCACCAATCTATGATTATTCCTTGTTCTAATTTTTCTCTTGATTTAAGGTTTCCTTGGCTGTCTAATAGTTCTTTGTATCTAATCATCTTTTTCTTATCCAAGGTATTAGGGTGGATCATCGCCTCCATCGGTGAAATCCAATTTGGAATTTTCCAATAATGTCTTTTTTTGACTTTTTCCCATGTCCGAATCAGCGCGTCTCTTATCTGATGTTGATAAAAGTATGTGTGTGTTTTCCTATGTTTCCCCCATAGAAAGGCATGCCAGCCAGCCTGTAAATCATGCCCTTCAATCGTTAAAACTCTTTTATTGTCTAGGTTTATCCAATCTTTGATCCAGAGTAGTCCAGCTGCTTGATAATAAATTTTGGGAGCCCAAGTCCACCTCTACTTCTACTATCTTGTAATATTTTCGTGTTTATCCGTGCTTTTTTGCCCGACCAGATAAATTTATTTATTATTTTATCTAATTCTTCAAAAAAAATTCTCTAATTTTAACGGGACTGTTTGGAACAAATATAATAATCTTGGTAATGTATTCATTTTGATCAACACAATCCTACCTAATAACGATAATTGTAATTTCCCCCGGGTCTCCAAATCTTTCTTCATTTGTAATATCAATTTTTTATAGTTATCTTCTTTTATTGAGGAGCACCTTGTGGTAAGCCAGATTCCTAAATATTTGATCTTTTTTACAATTTGCAATTCCAAATTCTCTTCTATTTCCTTTTCTGTTTTTCAGTTAGGTTTTTGACTAACATTTTGGTCTTTTCTCTATTAATTTTTAATCCTGCCACTATTCCATATTTTTCTATTTCTTTCATCAAAATATTTCCTCTCTCTGTTGGTTCTTCAATAAAAAAGACCAAGTCATCCGCAAATGCTTCTGTCTTAACCAGTACCCCTTTTATCTCCTTATTGGCTCTGATTTGCGTTAGCAGCACTTCTAAGGTCAGAATAAAAAGTAGAGGTGACATTGGGCATCCCTGTCTTACCCCTTTATTTATGTCGAAGCTTTTGGTATTATCTCCATTAATTATCACACTGGCCTTTTGTGTTTTATATATTGCCCTAATCATATTCTCAAATTTCCCTCCAAATTTCATGTCCTCAATCTGTTGGAACATAAATTGCCAACTGAGACTGTCAAATGCTTTCTGCGCATCCAAAAAAATTAATGCTGCCTGTTTTCCCGGATGTGCTTTGTAATACTCTAAGACATTTAACACTGTTCTCGTATTGTTTCTAATTTGTCTTGTAGGTAAAAAGCCATTTTGATCTGATTGTATTATCTCCTGTAATATTAGTTTCAATCTTTCTGCCATTATAGTAGTGAAAATTTTATAATCAGAATTTAGCAACGAGATTGGCCTATAATTTTTGATCTGTTTGGGGTCTGTGCCTTCTTTTGGGATCTGAAAAGATTTTAAAAGAACAACAGAACAGAACTATTGATAACTACCAGTAAGATACAATTCATTCTCATTTAAAGTGTTCCATTGAAAGCCAGCCTGCATAAATCAAAAGAAGAAAAGATATATCGCTGCAAAGAAAAAAAGTAATACATTGTTCTCCCAAGGATCTAAATTATTTCATCTTAACATACAATGCTCAGAGCTTTTCTTTTGCTTTCATATGTTGAAAATTAACTGTAGGAGATAAATGTAGCTACTCTGGATCTTAAGGTAAATCTTTCAGATGTGTCCTTCCATTCTGGTAGTGGTCAGCTGAAGAATTATAGAGAGGTCTGTTCTGGTACCAAGGTTTGCTGTCAGATTTAAGGTATAGCTGTAAATGTTGAGTTGTAATAACTGAACCCTATATTCTGGAATTAAGTCACAGCAGAAGCCTCGCCGTTTTGAAACTGCTATACAACAGTAGCACTACAAGGGGAGAGCAGGATCAAGGAAAAATCAACAACAGAATCAGAGTCACATAGACCTGATGCAAGTCTTTTTTTCCTATACATTGTGACATCATATGTATAAAACAGGCAGAATTACTGTCACAAAAGCATGATACTGCTTTCATCATTTTGATAAAAAGGCTGAATCCTGTAGATAGCTCTGCCAACTAAGTTGTTTCATGGTAGATTAGGCTTGCCTTCATCAGAAAACAGACATAAACCAATGTAGACACAAACACATACACCTGCATGCACACACAGAGAGAGACAGACAATTTTAAGGGTAAGTGGGTTTTTTTTGCCAATAAACTTTTAGCTATTCTTTTCTCAGTAGTATGCAAAAGCATTGGCTGGTCTGATCAGTGTTAATTCCTACTTTTCCAACTTCAGCCCTTATACTTGCATGTAAAAGTCACTCTTATAGAGTAGTTTAGAGTGAGAATAATCTCTTGGGGACAGAGTGATACTAGCTATTTGCATCAGTAGCAGAATTAATCAAATCTGGTCCAAAAAAAACCCTTGGATAACCACTGGATGGCAGAAAAGAGTTAGAGATTTGCTCATTACTTTGCTGCCATGATGTGGTCCCTTTTGTCATTAAACATTGAGCCTGGCTACCATTCTTCTATCAGCTGTTCTGTCCTGACACATTGGACACCCTTTGCAAATTCTTAGGTTACCTTGGGTTTCAGGTCTGTGGCAGATGACAACTAGGATTGATTTTTTTTAAAAAAAGAATTTGAGGACATGGAAAAGCTTTCTGGTGCCTGCATCCCCAGGAAGATCCCAACCCTTGATGCCATTGGCTAAGTGCATAACAAAGGTTACATTTGCACTGAATCAAATTATAACCTCTCCAAACCTTCCTGACTGTAATCTGGGTATATTTTGTTCCTTTTTTCTGGGTTTACCTGAATTAGTGTCTCAAGATAAATCTATATTAAAGCATCAATCTTCATTAGTTACCAGAATTTGATATCTGTTCTTTCTTGCACTTCAATCTTCATTAGCATGTGTGAGGAAAAAGGTATCCCAGCAAGTATACAGCATGTGTTCCTGCATTTTAGTCCTGCCTCTCTGGAGTCCTTAGCTGCTAGTGCTTGGGAGGAATTCAGTAACAAGCATATGTTACCAAGCTTTTTATCTGAATGCTTCAGATTATATCAAAAGGCACAGTCTGAACTTCATAAACCAGAAGAAAAATCATCTCTACACATCCATGGGACTAAGATAGATATCCTGAGCATCTGCTACCAACTATAAATTGTATTCCATAAGACTAAGTGTGAATTATATTTTGTGTGGTAATTCAGCTCATTTTTCTAGCACTCAAACAAAACCTATGATGCTATGTCAGCTCACTCTGAGCAAAAATATTTTCTTTTGAAAATATTGGTACAAAAGCACATAAGCCTGGTATGTCTGAATCAATTGATTGCAACCATATTGATTCTAATAATTTAATTTAATCTGGTCTGAATCTGGTTGTTTTGCAGCCTGGATAATTCAGTCAGCAAGTTTATAACATTTGTTTTCAGTATATATGGGCCCACAAATTATATATAAACTTATTGGGCAAAAATTAGCCAAGATGTTATTAAAGATTAAAATTCTTTCTTAAAGATTGGAAGTGTGTTGAAATAATTACAATCTTTAAGTAGCAATAAGGAGTTGTTGATAGTTTTAAATAAGAGTACTATCAGTTGGGATTTATTTCAAGAATTCTAGAGGGACTAAGTTTCCTTCTACCATTTCTCATTCTTCAATAGAAGATAAATTTAAGGATTTCTGAATATAAAACAGGAAATGCTCAGGAAAAGTAGGAATTTCAGAATGCTAGGTTTTCTTTGCTGACTGATGTAAAATAGTAGGTGGCCGAAGTCTCAAGCAGGGGAGAATTATTAGAACTGGATTTCGGTATAGCAGTACATGGGATACAAGATGCCAAAATGTGATTTTTGTCAAGAACTGGTTGTTGGAGCTTTTACCAGTTTGCTTACATATAACTTTGCTTTTTCACAACTATACTGGACCTAATTCTTACTAATAGAGAATAAGTGATAGAGGGAGCAGGAACTTTGGGAGACAGTGATCATGTCATGCTGGAATTCAATATAATGCAGTCACAGGCAATAGAGCATAATCAAACCAGTTGGTCTTGCTCTTTAAAAGAGCTGATTTTAACAAACTTAGAACTTGGGAAGGATTCCATGGAAGAAAATCTTAAAGAGAAAAACAATTCAAGAATCCTGGGAAACTCTGAAAAATGTGATTATAAAACCCACTACAACTCAGTATCACTGAAAAAGAAAAACAAGAAATTCAAGAAGAAACCAGCATGGCTGCACAAAGATCTCTCTGATGCAAAGAAGCTGAAGAAACAGTGGACCACCTGGTAAGCTGCTGCAAGAAGATCGCGCACACTGACTGCAAGCAGCGGCATGACAAAGTAGCAACAATGGTGCATTGGAAGATCAGCAAGAAATATCATTTGCCTGTAAGCAAGAACTGGTGGGATCGTAAAATAGAGAAAGTCATAGAAAATGATAAAATCAAACTGGTCTGGGACTTCAGAATTCAAACAGACAAGCACCTGCAACACAACACCCCGGACTTAACAATTGTCGATAAGAAAGACAAAAAAGTCTGGACAGTGGACATGGCAGTGCCTGGAGACAGCAGAATAGAGAAGAAAGAACTGGAGAAGATAACAAAATACAAAGACCTACAAATAGAAATAGAAAGACTGTGGCAAAGGCAAGCAAGGGTAGTATCAATAGTAATAGGTGCCTTGGATTCAATCCCAAAACAACTAGAGCACCACTTGAACACCATTGGCATTGACAAATTTGCCATTAGTCAATTGCAAAAGGCGGCCTTACTAGGAACTGCTTCCATCCTGCGACGATATCTGTAATACCATCAAATATCCACATCTGCCTATCCCAGGTCCTTGGGAAGGACTTGATAGGTAGACAAAAATGCCAAATCCAGTCTGAATATCTGGCTGACTGTGCGTTGATCAATAATGATGATGATGATGATGATGATGATGATGATGATGATGATGATGATGATGATGATGATGATGATGATGTTTCTTTCAACATATAAAAAAAGTGAAGGAAATGATCAGTCCACTAATGGAAGAAGATGGCAAGGACATAATGGCAGTAAGCAGAGCTATTTAACTCATTCTTTGCATCTGTCTTCACGCAAAAATAAAATACAGCCCAACCTACCAAAAACAGAACTGTAAAAGATAGATTAGCATTACAAATTAAAATAAGCAAGAAAATGGTAAGAGAATTCCTGTCCACTCTAAATGAGTTCAGTCACCAGGACCTGATGATTATATCCCAGAGTTGGGAAGGAGCTGACAGAAATGACCTTGGAACCATTGAATGATATCTTTCAAAGTTCTTGGAGCACAGGGAAATTACCAAAGGACTGGAAAAGAGCTGATGTGGTTCCCATTTTCAAAAAAGGAGAGAAAAAACCAGATCCAAGAAACTACAGACCAATCAGCCTGACATCAATACCTGGGAAGATCTTGGAGAAGCCAATCAAGCAACAGATCTGTGATCACCTAGAATCAAGCAAAGTTATAACCATGGCTTAGTCAAAAACCATTAGACCAGCGAACACTGTGGATATAGTATGCTTAGATTTCAGTAAGGCATTTGACAGAGTAGACCACAACCTGCTGCTTAGAAAGCTAGAAAAAAGTGAGATAGATAACAACACGATCAGATGGATCTGTAGTTGGCTGATAAACCATAATGAATAGTCCTCAATGGTACTACATCCACCTGGAGAGAAGAAAGCAGTGGGGCACAACAAGGCTCCGTCTTAGGCCCAGTACTCTTCAATATCTTCATTAATGACTTAGATGAGGGAATAGAAGGGGAACTCATCAAATTTGCAGATGTTGAAACTCTGGAAAGAGTGCAGAGAAAAGCAACAAAGATGATTAGGGGACTGGAGGCTAAAACATTGAATATGTCTAGTCTAGTGAAAAGAAGGACTAGGAATGACATTATAGCAGTGTTCCAATATTTGAGGGGCTGCCACAAAGAAGAAGAGGTCAACTTATTTTCCAAAGCAATAGAGGGCAAGACAAGAAACAATGGATGGAAACTAATCAAGGAAAGAAGCAACCTGGAATTAAGGAAAAACTTTCTAACAGTAAGGACAATTAACCAGTGGAATGGCTTGCCTTAAGAGGGCTGGAGGCTTTTAAGAAGAGACTGGACAGCCATTTGTCTGAAATGATATAGGGTCTCCTGCTTGAGCAGGAGTTGGATTAGAAGACCTCCAAATTCCCTTCCAACTCTGTTATTTTGTTAAATAATAAATAAAAAATGTCTCAGAAATGTGTGCAGCAGTCATAGAGGGTTTAAAACAAGATGCTTTGGGGGAATTTAGAAATTAGATGGCAGCACATGCAGATTTCTTTTATCATGGAAATATGTCTCAGATTAGGATTCCACCAGAGGTTCTTCACTTTCATTTAGTGGCAAGGTTGAAAAAAAATGGTCACTGCCTAGGCGAGAAGGTAAGGTAAAGTCTTTACAGTGGACTGCAAGGTTGTATGATGTTAGCATATAATTAAAGATTGTGGGCCCTCTCACTGGCTCATCTAACCTCATGAATATTTTATGTGGAATCATTTTTTCTTCCACAAATCTCCCTGTGGGCCACACTGGCAAATAATTTTAGTGTTCAAAAGTATAGGCTTCCTTTGTTTGCCTGTTCTTTGAACAAGCAACACAAGAATATTTGTTAGAAGTATAAACAGAAACTACTAGTTTTAAGTGTTCCTTTAATGTATGCTTTTTTATTTGATAATAAAACAAGTCTTTTAAATTTCTAAAAAGGCTTAAAATGCTCTCTTCTTGCTTACTACATTTTCCTCCAAATACCCTATATTTATCAAGAATCACAACTTTTAATCAAAATATTTTATATATAATTCACTAAAAGTCCACATATATGATGGGACTGATACTTTTTTTCACGAAGTATGTCCTAAGGCATCTAAAACTAAGTAGTGTCTGTATGGTCTTTATCATTAAGATTGTTCCAGGTTTTATTTAATACATATTATAAAGTGACACTTCAGAATTCTGAAACTAAAGGGCACATTAGATCATAGCATTTCTTCAGTTCAACAAGGATGTGTTATTGGTGATTCAATTTATGTTGTTTTATCTCAATCTGTCCAAACTTGAATAAAAGTGGTACATAAGGTGAATTAAAGTTACATCTTCCATTTGGTTACTAGCTGTCCAGTTCAACTCCTGTGACAACTATTCTCAGATAGAAACAGTATAATCTAAAATTTTGAGAAAGATCTTAAGAAATATCTCTTACCATGCATGATCTCCAGTGTTGTTTTCTGCTGTGAAGAGAAAACAATTAAAATTGAGATTAAAATCTGGTAAATTTTCTTTGTATATTAACTAAAGTTATGTTTCCTACACACAGGATTAACCCCTCTGACATTAATAGATGATTATAAAACTAGATGAAAGAGATGCTTAGAGAAAAATTACATTTTTATGGTCTTTCTCAAGAAATCCTTCTGCCTATGGGGTATAAACTCACAAGACATTGCTTATACAATGTATTGTATACAGAGAGACAACAAGATAAGTCCTACCATCCAAGAAAAGTTTTCCTGAGCAACTAATCAGAAATGCAAAATCATGAAATTTAATCCCTTTACGTGCCTTAATTTAATACTTTACCCTCAGCTATCTTGAAAGGAATATATAATAAAGGGCCATATAATCTTCCATTATTTCCATGTAAATGTAAATCTACATGTAAAATCTATTGCCCACATGTTTCTGTATTGCTGATTTTATAGGGACACTAGACAATCCATGATCCATTGTGTCTTTGTTTCACAGATGTTCCTTACCTAAACAAAAAAAAAAAAAAAAACAGAATGACTTCAGGCAAGCAAAAAAAAAACATTGGGGCAGGAGCAACTCCTAATTTACTGTCGCTTGCCCATTGAGTTTCCTTATGGGAAGCTAGCTGTGAACATTGAAAATCCTTCCTTCCTTCCTTCCTTCCTTCCTTCCTTCCTTCCTTCCTTCCTTCCTTCCTTCCATTTTAGGCATAACCATCTCAGGTGAGAAGATAGTATTAGATGTATATGATCAACTAGGATTGTACTTATGGAGTCAACTGCACCACTTCCATTGTTTGTTTGTTTTTTGGTGGCATACTATAGTTGTTCGCCTGTGCTTCATATAAATTCTGAGCTAATGTTTTAGTTTTAGCCTTAAAAATTATTAATGCAAAAGAATAGATATCCTTCACCTTCCCGGTTTAGGGCATGAAAATCCAAGTTATTAAAGGATTAAAGGCCATAGAACCAATACACAAATTGAACAAGGACAGTATCAGTATGTATTCATCAGTATGTATTCTATCTGACTAGAGCCCTATACCTTTACATCTGTGACTTCATATATATGTAAATTTTAGATTTAAGTCTTTCTGCTTGGCTTATGTATCTTATATCTAACCACCAGTTTCTAACCAGAAATATAAGTTTAATAGAAATTACTGCATTATGATATTGGTACTAACAAAAATAGTTATTTTAGCCTTAAGATTTATAGTATTAGTGGAAATAAACATTTTATTATATTTATATTATATATAATATTTTTATTGAAAATTTTATAACATTTTACAATATAAATCCCTCCCTCAAACCCACCCTTCCGCCCCCCCTCCCCCCCCACTTCCCAGAGCCAATCACAGGAATAATAATGAAATAATCATACTCTAAATAATCTTAAACAACTATAAAAATATTAAATCTATAATCTCCTTTAACTCTATCTGAAAACTGTTAAAATAACAAATCTGTAACCTCCTTTAACTCTCTTTTCAACAGATATATAATTAATAAACACAATAATAATATCATATTAATAGTTAAAATTAAAAATAAGTACTCTAAAATTCAATTAAGACTCACTTAAACACAATGGTATTAATATCATTTTAAGAAATAAAAAATAAAACTAAATCATTAACATTCTGGACTTCACTAAAAAACAAAACAAAAAAAAAACCACTCTTTTAGACCCATATCTAGTTAATAAACACACTAATAATAACATCATACTAACAATTAAAAATAATAATAAGTAAACTGTTATAACATTTAAACAACAATAATAGTCTATAATCTACTCTATTATTAATATAATAAATTTCTCCCTAAACAAAATCAATCAAAGAAGAGAAAAACCTTATTCATTCTTCTTGCAGTTAGATTAAAAAGCAGGAAAAAAAATAAAAAATAAAAAAAAATTCTTATTTCCAAAATTAATATCTCAATTCCTACGTCCAGATTTTTAAGTACTCTCTTTATCATTTAAGCAACAATGACATTCTAAACTTCACTAAAAAAAAACCACTCTTTTAGACCCATACCCAATTATTAAACACACTAATAATAACATCATACTAACATTTAAAAATAATAAGTAAACTGTTATAAACAACAATAGTCTAAAATTCATAATCTACTCTATTATTAACATAATAAATTACTCCCTAAACAAAATCAATCAAAGAAAAGAAAAGAAAAGAAAAAAAAATATCCTTCCACAACCTTATTCATTCTTCTTGCAATTAGATTAAAAAACAAAATTTTTTTTCTTATTTCCAAAATTAATATCTCAATTCATACGTCCACATTTTTAAGTACTCTCTTTCTTGCATCTATAAGCTGCACGGGTCATTCTTTAAGTTTTCTGATCATCTCTAACTTATTGTTTAATTTCATCTTGATCTTGTGATTTTGTCGCACTTGATAATAGTATAACTCCTTCAACCGCTTAATCTTCATAAGTTCCTTCCTTCCTGGTATCTTGTCGGACAAAAGGGCAAAATCTTTTCTTCTTCTAAATACTTTGAGTGGTATTTTCTGCTTATAAAAAAGCTGAATGATTTCATTACGAATTGATTTTCTAGAAGAGTAGATAACAACATCTCTTGGAAGATTTTTCTGTCTTGCAACCCATAAATTAATTCTATAATTTTTTTCCATTTCTCTCATAATATCTTCGGGCTGACAATTCAGAACCATAACCATATCTGCTGCATCCTCTTCCTCTGATTTCTCTCGAGGATTTTCTCTTATTATCAAAGCGTGTTCCAGTTCTCTATACTGTGACATAACGACCTCATTTTGAATTAAGTCCACTTTTTTCTCCATTTCCAGTTCAAATTCCAAACTTTCAACATATTCCTCTACTTCCTCCTCCCCTCCATCAACATATTCTTCATGACATGCCAAGCCTTGAAGGGTAAACAATAAATCTTTTCTCATCTCTGCATTTTTCTCTTCAAATTTCTTATCAATAATTTTCTCCATATCCATTTTAATCTGTCTTACATTGTCTTTCAATACATCCTGTATCTCTTTCAATACAAATGCTAAAGTTAGGGGGGGAGGCGGAGGCATATCAAGTTTTGGTTGCTGTGATGTTAAAACAGCTGCAGAGGAGATCATACTTTTCTGAGAAGCAAAAAATCCCACACGTTTAGAGGCCATTTTACTTTTCTCTTTCATAAAATCTTATAAAAATCTTAAAAGAAAAAATCTAACAGTCTTATAAGAACCTCAAACAACAATGGAAGAGGAGTAGTTGCCCAAACAATCCAAAGTAGCTAAGTCTGTTACAATAAAATAGTCCAAGAGAAAGTTTCTAAAAAGTGAAAGTCTCCTGTATTTCCAGAAAATGAAAGTCTCATAAGTTTCAATCAAACGAAAAGAAACACCCTTCCACAGCCATATTCCTTCTTCTTCAAATTAGAATAAATATAAAGAAAATTCCAGAGTTAAAGTCCCGTTTCAAACAGTTTTCAAAAAAATCCTCTTAGGCTCTGTCTGCATATTAGATTCTACTCACAGTCATTAGTTTCCTAAAACAGCAGAGATTATATGCGCGTCTGGCTTCGTTCTATTGAACGAAGGAGCCCGAAGCACGGAGAAGTCCCCGACTCTGGGGGAGCTCACCTAGCCCTCACAGCTGGGAAAATGCGAAGGCTAAGGAGCTCTACCCCTATCGGGGAAGCTCGCCCCCTCCCCTTTGCCCGGGGAGGGGGATTGAGCTGCGGAACAGCTGTTCCTGCGGCTCTAACGTGTCCTCGGGGCAGGCAGCCTCGGAGGGAAGCTGCCACCCAACCGGAAGTCCATTATATATAATATTATATGTGTCATTTTCAATCCCAATAATTTATTCTAACCAAATTGTTTGGCTGATTGTGTATTGCTACGCTGGTCAATGACCAAATTAAAGACTTTCATTTAATTTGATATTGAAACGTGCATTTCTTGACACAGTATCAGATTTCTTATCTAAAAGAATTAGATTGATTGGGACTATGAGATGGGATTAAAAATTATTATAGCATACAGCAGATTAGAAATATATAACTGCCAATAACGTAATAGATTTTCATGGTTCTTTTACACACAAACAATGAAAAATAAAAGAAATTGTACTGCTACTTAATCTAAGAGAATTGAATTCACTGTAATGAAAGTTAAGGAAATCTCTTTCCTTTTTATTTCCTTTTGATTATCTTAGATATGCAGCATATTACATGTTCAACGGAATGTTCTTTGGACATATACTCATGAAAGAGTCTTACTTGGGGTAGTACATCTGAGAAGTATAAATAATGGAACAGAACAGGGGGGCATTAAATATATTATTTTGTTTTTGTGCTAGGAGACTGCTTTTCGTGGCAGGGGGTATCCTTTTAAAAAAAGAATTCTGAAAAACTGCTTGTTTCAACCCTGAAGCTCTGAAAAACCTTGAATATTTAGAGGTGGTCACTACTGAGCCTCATCCAGTCTTGCTTGTATCTCAGAGCTCGTGTGGCTGTGATTTCATAGTTAAACATGTCCCCAACATCAGCCACCCTAAGAAATTCTTAATTTGTCAATTAAAACTAAGCCACCAATTATTTAATTGCACTATTTCATAAAGGTTGAATTCATATAGGACATCAAATATATATAAACTTGTTAATGCTAATTACCAACTGGTGTAGAATAGAAGAGAGAGAGCATTACCAAAGTATTTAAAACATGTGTGTCGCTGACTTATAAACAGTGTAGAAAAGCAGCTTGTTGTATATGGATAATTACCATGACTCAGTGTGACAGACCACTATTGTTTACCAAGGTTGTGTGTCTGTCTGTTAGACTGTTCAAACATAGAACTCCAGTAATCACGTCTAAAAAGTCTTGTTCGGCCAGCTGCTTTGTTAAATCTCATTGCCTATTTGTTCAAATGTGCATTATCTTTCTTTGTCTGCTTCAGTGCTCATATTGTGATAAAGGCAGGCATATGAAAAGACGGGTTCTTTCAATCCTAGATAAATGGCTCAAGTTTTTCATAAATGTGTGACACTAATTACTTCTGAAGTTTTACAAAAATACTGCCATTTTACAATATTTCCCATGTTCTATGAAGTTTGATCTTTCTTTTATATTGATATAAATAAGAATTAATTGAGCTGAATTGAAGCCAGGTTTCCATTTAGGTAGAAACCTTCTATAGTTGTAGTGCAATAGAAACAGAATTCTTAATCCTTCCTTAAACTGAAGCTTAACATTATTTTTGCAATTAAACAAAAAAATCTCAAAAGCCACGTATATTTTGCATTTAGAAAATCTTGCAAGGAAGATTGAGGAGGCTCTCCACATCCCTATGAACAAAATATTTAAGAGCAGTCATCTTAAGTGTAAAGTCTCATCATTTTAAAAATAATGATCTATTTAACTGCATTTGCTTATGAAAAGCAACATGTGTATTGATGGTGCTTATCTAAGCAATGATAAATCCACCTTGACAATCATAACATTGAATTAATTTTTACTCAAAACAAATTATTCATTTATAGCCTCACGCTGTATATTTTAGTCCATGGTCCAGTGATTTTTAGTCTAATAATATTTTTAATCTCTCAAATGAGAAACCAATTGTACAAAGGAAATCAATATCTGTCTATCCTAATTTTTCAGTGTGGATTCAGCAAATTTGTACAGAAATTTTCAAATTCCTAAAATCTTATCAGCATTACTTCCTCTATGGGAAAAAGAAAAAAATGCCAAACTGCCATGTAAAGAAGAATTATATTTCTTTTCTACACTTAGATTTAATCCCAGAAACTTAATGTTGTAGGATATGGAGCAGGTTAAAATGTGTGTTTTTGCTCCTCAGTTCTGGAGTTAACCTTCTCCGGACCCAGCTGTACAACTTAATAGAGAACTTGTTTTTTTGTTTTTGTTTTGCTTTGTTTTTCATTAGTTATGTGGACTGAAAACATAACATCCTGTGGTGACTGCATGTGATCGCCAAAGCTGTCCTTCATTTAGGGTTACTTATTTATAGCAATCTTTTAGGCATTTTAGAAGAATCCTAGGACTCTAAAAAACATTATTTGAAATCTACACTCTGAGATTAAAAAAAAACTAACCTGAGCTCCTGGGATGCCTCATTCTCCTCTTCTTATTGACATATAAAACTAGCAAACAATGCAGGAATATTCATGGTTATATACCAGGAGCTGTTTTAAATTTTTTTTATTGCACATAAATTCATCTAGAAGAATCATTGTATTTTGTAAAAAAAAAAAAAAGAAGAAGAAGAGGTTTCTAGCTTTATTTTACACATATATGAAGGAAATACCTTAGACTCTTCTTTGATGAATTTTTTTTATTAATTCTTTTAAAAATGCTCAAGAAAAATATCAATAAGATGGGAATGATATAAAGGAATTATACAAAATCTGCATGCATAAGTAATAGAGGATGATGTGAACATGGATTATTATATGCACTTAAATAATTCACATATATAGAAATCATAAGTATCATTGTTTTTCCTAATGGATGGTTATGTATCTTACTTATACCCAATAATGGTAAAAAGTAGAATATAAAAAGAAAGCAATAATATATTGTTTCTGATGGCTGCTAAGAAAAGTATATGGACAGATTCATATAATTACAAAAAGTCAATTTTGACTCAAGACATCTGTTACTTTCCAGTTAATGGACATTTCAGAAATATTCAGCAAGAAGAATATATTTTAACAATAGCTGTTTTAATCATAGGATGTAAAAATAAACTGAGGGAATAAGTATTAATTAAATGAAATAATTATTATGTTATAAGCCATTGAGCTATAGGAATAGTTGCTTTATATTGAAAAATTACTCTGCTGCAGAGAACTTAGTTTAACCAAACAAGAGATAGTATCAGAACACTGAAGAAATTTAGTGCTTGATAAACTTCTTGAAATACTTTTTTTTATTTCTTAGCTTTTGATTTCAGTTTATATGGCTCATATCACACAGTAGTGGATTATAATCTGTAAAAGGACAGTTGTTAAAAAATATATCAAAATGTCTTACTATAGAGCAGTGATGGCGAACTTTTTGGAGACCGAGTGCCCAAAAACTGGCCCCATCCCCACTCCATCCCCCTGCCCGCCCCCGCTCTGCCCCCCATCCCCTGCCCCGCCTGCCCACAGGACCACTCACCGCCTCCAGGGCCCGCCGCAGATCGCCCAGGCAGCCCAGCAGCGCTATAGCGGCCACACCCTCTGCCCGCACCCTGCAGCATCAACTGCATGATAGGGTGTGAGGGCAAAGTCTTGTCTACACTGCCTGGCTGCCATGTCCTTGGCTGCGCTGCTCCATGTGGGCCACGCTCAAGGGCGACTCTCCTTCAGGGGGGCTGCTGGAGAGGAGGGGGTCATGGGGGAGGCAAGGTTGAGGCAACGGCACGTGTGCCCACAGGGAGGGCTCCGAGTGCCACCTCTGGCATCCGTGCCATAGGTTCGGCACCACTGCTATAGAGTATGGATAGAATAACTTACAAGAAGCATAAATCGGAGATCCCAAAAACTGAACTTAGTTGTGTAGTCATATCATGTAATCAATTTCATATGGCTTGTATATTAAATACATATTTTTCCAAATTCATGTAAAACCAATATTGGACAACACTCCCTTGCTTTTTTGATATGTTGTACAATTTTTAAAAAACAAACTATGAAGATTTTAATAGCGCTATACTGTATATAACAGCTTTTGAAATGTTATTATTATTTTTGTAAAGATCATACTGTCTGTCTTTTGCCTTAAGAACTGCCAGCAGAATTAACAGATTTAACACTGTTTAGTTTACATTTTTGTAAGCTATATTTAGTTTTGTGTTTATTGAGTTTTAAATGAAAATAATGTTGGGGAAAAACATTGTTATTTCATAGCAAGAGTAGAAATATACAGACTATTTCTAAATAACTATTTCTAGATTACAAGGGTAAAAGTATGCCCTGTTTTAACTATTTAAGTGCCTGTGAAATTAAAATTAGACATAGATTTTTAAATGTAAATTTCACATGCTGAAAATAGAAAGACCAAATGTATTAATAGAACAATGAACCATATTTCCCCAGTTAAAAGCATAGTTCAAGTATTTCATAAGAAGCCTTCTAATTTAACTCTCTTATGCATAACTGTTTTTCTTGTTTTCAATCATATTTTCTAAATCTCAATCAGGAAAGAGGAAGCTTGCAGGTCTTGCTTCGAAAAACATTAAGAATATATCTTAATCATGTATGCAGATGATATATACAGAGAACAAACTGTTTGGTTTTGTACAATCCTGTATAATTTTCCGGGTAGCACAATACAATTCAGAAGTGACCCAGGCATGCTTAAAAATATACCAAAGACATACAAAAAATTAAAAGCCTTACAGTGAGGCTAACAGAAATAAGACAGTGAGTTAATTGATACAGAACATTCCTGTCCCCGGCAATCTAAACATTATAAGGTTATCAGTGCATGTAACATAGATGTGTGTGTGGACAAGAATATCAACCTTGCTGTCAAGCAAAATGAAGCTTTTAATAATGAGTGCCACACAAAGTGCACTAATCAAACAGGTGGTAAGAAAATAGGGGAACTCAGGCACCACACAGGTTATGTAGAAAGTAAACAGGGTTAGTCATAAAGGACTCAAATGTCTATACACCAATGCACAGAGCATGAGCAACAAACAGGGTGAATTAGAAATTCAGGTAAATGAGAGCAGATATGATATTGTTGCCATCATGGAAACTTGGTAGGATGAAACCCACAAATGGAACACATAGCTAGAGGGATTTAAATTATTTAAAAGAAACAGACCAAATAAAAGAGGAGGTGGAGTTGCTCTCTATATAAGAAATAACTATATCTCTATAGAAATAGAGCACAACAATGATGACAACTGTCTTGAATGCATTTGGGTCTATATAAAAGGGGGGGAAATGACATTGCCATAGGTGTATATTATAGGCTACCCAACCAAACAGAGGTAATAGATGAACTTTTTGCTAGTCAGTTAACTAAGGTATGTAGGAAGCACATCACAATAGTAATGGGGGACTTTAATTACCTTGACATCAACTGGGAGACAAACCCTGCACCAAGTGGAAGATCAAACAGATTCCTGACAAACCTAGCAGACAAATTTATCTCCCAAAAAGTAGAGAAGGGAACTAGGGGATCAGCCATATTGGACTTAATTCTCACTAACAGAGATGAAATGATAGAAGGTGTTGAAACCACAGGAACCTTGGGGGTGAGTGACAATGCAATATTGGAATTCAACATTATGCAAGCACAGGCAATAGAACACAGTCAAACTAGAGTCTTGGACTTTAAGAAAGCTAATTTCAACAAACTTAGAGAGAGCTTGGGAAGGATTCCATGGATTAGAATCCTCAAGGGGCAAACAACTCAAGAAGCTTGGGAAATTTTGAAAAATGAGATAATAAAAGCCCAGTCTAGCACAGTACCAACAAAGAAGAAAAATAACAGCTCTCAAAAGAAACCAGCATGGCTGCATAAAGAACTCTCTAATAAATTGAAAGACAAAAAGGACAAGTATAAAAAGTGGAAAGAGGGGCACATAACTAAGGCAGAATATCAGCAAATAGTCCGAGCCTGCAAAGTTGAAGTTAGGAAAGCTAAGGCTCAAAATGAACTAAGGCTTGTGACAAAAATCAAAAATAACAAAAAAAGCTTCTTTCAACATGTAAAAAACAAGAAAAAGTCAAAGAAATTATTGATCTATTAGTGGGAGAAAGTGGGAAGAAGGTGACAAGCAACAGGGAGAAAGCAGAACTATTCAACTCATTTTTTTGCATCTGTATTTACACAAAGGGAAAAAACAGTCCAACCTATCAAAAACAGTACTGTAAAAAACAGATTAGAAACACAAGTTAAGATAGGCAAGAAAATGGTAAGTGAGCACCTGTCCACCCTAGATGAGTTCAAATCACCAGGACCAGATGGACTACACCCCAAGGTTCTGAAGGAACTGGCAGAAGTGATCTCAGAACCACTGAACTATATCTTTCAAAGATCCTAGAGCACTGGGGAACTACCAGAAGACTGGAAAAGAGCTGAAGTAATTCCCATCTTCAAAAAAGGAAACAAATGGATCCAGGAAACTACAAACCTATCAGCCTGACCTCAATATATGGGAAGATCTTGGAAAAGAAATCAAGCAATGAATCAGCAAACACCTAGCAACTGTGAGAGGGATCTTGAAATCCTAGTGGACAATCACTTAAATATGAGCCAGCAGTGTGCTGTAGCTGCCAAAAAGCCAACACAGTGCTAGGCTGCATTAACAGAGGGATAGAATCAAGATTATGTGAAGTGTTAATACCACTTTACAATGACTTGGTAAGGCCATACTTGAAATACTGCATCCAGTTTTGGTCACCACGATGTAAAAAAGATGTTGAGACTCCAGAAAGAATACAGAGAAGAGCAACAAAGATGATCAGGGGACTGGAGGCTTGGGTATATCTGTTTTAATGAAGAGAAGGACGAGGGGTGACATGATAGTAGTGTTCCAATATCTCAGGGGCTGCCACAAAAAAGAGGTAGTCAAGCTATTCTCCAAAGCACCTGAAGGCAGGACAAGAAGCAACAGATGGAAACTAACCAAAGAGAGAAGCAACCTAGAACTAAGGAGAAATTTTCTGATAGTTAGAACAATTAATCAGTGGAGCAACCTGCCTCCAGAAGCTGTGCATGCTCCAACATTGGAAGTTTTTAAGAAGAGACTGGACAGCCATTTGTCTGAAATGGTATAGGGTTTCCTGCCTGAGCAGGGGATTAGATTAGATGGCCTCCAAGGTCCCTTCCAACATTATTATTATTGTTGTTGTTGTTGCTGTTGCTGTTGCTGTTGTTATTAGATTTTAAAGATTCTTTACCATGAATTAAGGGATTACAGGGTTGTATACAGGGTTGTAAAAAGAGCTTTTTAAAAGGTATAGTATAGTTTATTTATTCATTCATTCATTCATTTATTGTTGTTTGGCTCTTCATTTTTATAGTGTTGCTCCCCCTTGTATTTAAATTTTTATAGCCAACGTTGATATGGTGAGAACTAGGCTAATTGAGACATGAAGGAACAGCCTTTTTTTGCTGTTCTCTCATTGGAGTCAGAATTTGAACTACTTCTTCCACTCCTGGAAAAATAATCATCTCTGATCTTACTCAAAATATAGTTTCTCCTTCCATCTACATGCTAATTAGTTCATATCTAATTTGGCCGTTAGGTCAAATCTTATATTTAGAGGCTCAAATAAGGACAAACCTTGTATTTAGAATAGTTTTGGGTTAAGGAACGCAGCTTTTGGGATTACATCTGTGAAATCCCAATTTTCCTTGGTATAGGTTCTGTTAAGTCCTGGGAATAATGGCGCTTGAGACGAATCATCTTCAACAAGTCTTTATTGTTTGCTCCACTCTACGAACAACGACAACCCCAGAGGCGCGCAAGCCTCTCTATATATACTCTCCAATCCCCGGACAATTCTCCCCAGTCACAAGGTAGTCCTTTCCCGCCTTGCGCATGCGCGCAAGGCTGGCGCCAGTCAGTCTGGTCCCGGGCAGCTTTTGCAAATGCCCGGGACTCTTGCAACTTCCCGCGCCTGCTTCTGCAGGCATGGGACACAACACCCCTCCCCCCTAGAATAAACAATGCTGCGCGACGCCACCTTTGGTAGAAGGGTGTGAAGGAGCCACCGTATCGTGGCAAATCATGCTGTCTAGTAGAAACTCCTTCAGTTGACCCAGGCAGCTCGTAGCGATGTAGCCTTTATTTCCGCACGCTTCTGGCATCCACCGCATCCGATGCAATGAATCTCAGCTGGGCCCTTGTCCTGACGATGCTTGGACCTCCTCTCAGCTGTTTGGTAACGCTTGTCCACCTTCATGTGGATGGTTGAAGTTACTGGAGCTCTTCGAGTGGGCCACAAAATCTTGGCCACTCCACTTGCAGATTCATCTGCTGATTCCCCAGCTCGCTGATCTCTCCGTTGAAACGTGTCTCTCCAAGCCCTGATCGAGGATCAGGGTCATCGTTTGCAGCCGCACGCACCCTCCAGCGATTCGTACTGGCAGGATAACGCTGACTTCCACGCCGTTCGAGGATCAGGGTCGTCTTCTTCATCCGCACGTACCCTCCAGCGATTCCGTACTGGCAGGATAATGCTGACTTCCACGCCGTTTCTTTCCCGGACTTCTTTGGGTGAGTCTTCTAGCTTTTCTTAGCTGTAGAGACTGTATCCCACCTTCGTTGCCAGTGTTAAGTCCTGGGAATAATGGCGCTTGAGACGAATCATCTTCAACAAGTCTTTATTGTTTGCTCCACTCTACGAACAACGACGACCCCAGAGGCGCGCAAGCCTCTCTATATATACTCTCCAATCCCCGGACAATTCCCCCCAGTCACAAGGTAGTCCTTTCCCGCCTTGCGCATGCGCGCAAGGCTGGCGCCGGTCAGTCTGGTCCCGGGCAGCTTTTGCAAACGCCCGGGACTCTTGCAACTTCCCGCACCTGCTTCTGCAGGCACGGGACACAACAGGTTCCATGTCATTTGCCTTATTTATCCTTCATTTTATCACTTACATAAAGAAGCAGCCCTAAACATGGAAAGTTAAGTTTGTAGAATAATGTTATTTTCCCTTTTCCCCTTATTTTTCCTTTCTAAAGAGCAAAATACCCCTGAAGATACTCTCAAATATTTTAGAGTGTTTTCATCAATTTCAAAAAATAATGATATTCTGTATCCTCTTTCTTTACATTCTTAAAACTCAGAATTTTTTCTGTGTATATATATGTAAGGTACTCTATTGTTAAGTACATTCTAAACTCACTGCTATAACATGACTTAACATGCTATATTAACAGCAATTTTGATTGAATTTTGTCTACAATACAATTGTTTCTATAATTGTAACCTAAAAGACTGCATTTGCCAAATCTGTGTAATAAATTGGAATGGTAATGTATTTAAAAGCAATGCATTAACACTACTATGATCATAACTGGGTGCAGAGGTATAAAACTAAATAAGAAGCATCCTAAGCATCAGAGTATTAAACTATTATTTCTTTGATGTCAGAGAAATAAACTTGAAACAATAGCAGTTAGCTGACTAAATAGCCTTGCATATATTAGGTAATAAATAAGATGAATAAATAATTGAAATGTTGTATTATGTGAGCATCATTGTTTACTTTTTTGGGGGGGAGAGGCGAATGGATTTCTAGTAACCTCAAAAACTGATTTTGCAACACTAAATCATCATAATGAGGGAAGATAGCTTACATGACTGCCTAAAACTGGATTGGCTAATACTATATATATATACTTGCAGTTAATTCTTTTATAAGTACAAATAACACTGTTTACAATAACTTACGATGAGCTTTACATAGCTTAAGCAATCAAGATTCTTTAAAAAAGGAAACGCTGCATTGTTTTATTTAAAAAAAATCTCGTATTAAAATATTTTATGAGTTTGTTAAAATCTTGTTAGAGCATATACGATTTTTAGAATACAAGTTACCTACACTCTTACATAATTAAAAAAATACTGTTTTTAAATAAGCTTGTGTTCAAAGAAATTGGTTTATGTCTCCTATAATTTAAAAATATATTTTCCAAAAAAGAAAAATACTTGGAATATTTTATGTATGTGTAATGTTTAAGTATCATGTATAAGTAAGTGGTGGATATAATGGTTTCATTCTAAAAGATAAAACATTCAATATGTCATGTAAAGGTTGATTATATATGACTCCTTATACAAGGTAAAGTAACACTATGAGTATCTTGCCCATTATTATCCTATGGCCATTCCAAAACCAAATATCAATATAAAATAGATGTCTTTTACTAAAAAATATAATCTAATGTCATCTGTATACTCAAAGCATTATATTAAGTTCCTGAAGCTTATTCTGTATTAGAAAGCATTGCTTGTAACACAAGCTGGCCACACTATAAATCCAGAACTTTCATATGAGCACTCTGGATAATCCTTGCTTCCCTTAATGTCAGTTTTCTCTTCAGTCATCCATGCAGTACACTGAACATAAATGCCAGGAGAAGAGCCTTAGTGGCTTCCATAGAACCCTACATTCTAGTTTTGCATAAAACTGACTGGATGCACATCTATATTAATAAACTTTCATCCTGAAGACATTCATAGTAAAGTTATGAAAGCTAAAAATATGCCAAACCTATTTAAGTAATATCAACAAAGAGCATAGATTATCATATGTGTTCATTTTTTTGTTTGTTTGATGCCTTCAAGTCAGTGTTGATTCCTGGCGATTATGTAGACAAGTCCTGGTATGTAGTCCCATGCCTAAGATCTCATTTTTCAAGTTTTTTGAAAAGTAGTTAGCCATTTCTTCCTTCCTAGGGCAGAGAGAGAGAGAGAGTGACTGGTTCAAAGATACCCAGCTAGTTGCATGCCTAAGGCAGGACTGGATTCGTGGTATCTAGACTGATGCTTTAGCCACTACACCAAATTGGCTCTTATATGCATATAATTAGTACTTTAACAACAAGCCATCAGGACTGTAGACAACTTTTTAGGCAAATCTGCATGGGTAAGCCAGAATTTAAAATTTCTTATAAGAAATCATATATATAATTTTGAATACACACAGCCAAATTATATAATGAAGCAGTTGTATAAGCAGTTCTAACTCTCTTACCTTTTACAAAACAACTTAAAATAATACTGTTCATGTGAGTTCTAATAGTTCAGGCTTGTTTTATTCTAATCAGATTCTAATAAATCTGTATGGATTGGGGCAGCCTGTATCTACTGCTAATTTTTTTTCTTCCATTCAGTTGTGTTCTGATTCTTAGAGACTACCTGCACAGTCCCTACAATTTTCTTTGCAAAGTTTTTCAGAAAAGGTTCGTCATTGCCTCCTTTCTAGGACTAAAGTGAATAAGGAAATGCTTATGTCATTTACTTTGTTTTTCTGTTGCTATTGGAAGTAAACATAAATAAAGTTAATTGAAATGAACAAATAATAATAAATTGCTAGGGTTTTTCTGTTCTATAAGTTATTAAACCATGGATTTTGAAAAGAAAGGGCTAAAATTATCATCTGTAAGTAATTGAAATGAGGAAACCTTATTTAATTCCTCTCTGCGAGTGCCGTTATTTTATTTTTATTTTTTTTTTAAGAAAATTGTTCATCCACTAGTTTATTATATTGCCTACTTCCAGGCCTTGCTGAATGTCTGGGTGTTCAATTTCAAAAGATGTGGGAGGTGCAACAGGAGCCAAAGGGAAAAAATGTGGTCCCATGCCTAAGATCTCATTTATTTTAACAAAATATATTTTAAAAAATAAAAATGAGGTACTTTATTCATTATTATATTTCTGTCAAATTAGCTGTGTGTTTCTCTGGGTTGTTAACTGAACATCTCTGGGCAATAGGTTTTCCTCATGTATTGAAATAAGTACTGTTTCTGTGGACATGATGGAGCAGCAATTCCTGTTTGTGTTATTTTTAAACCTATTTCTTTTAAGTATGATTTTCAAGGTAAATTCATTCTGACTTTAAAACTAAATTCAAAAGTATGAACACCGTTGATGTGTTTCATAGCTTTTTAACTATTGCTTAATTCAAAATATTATTTCACATTGTCTATTTGTTTTAACTATCATTTAGCATAGTAATAATAATGAACTAAACCAAAATGTATTATTGCTATTTTAAACAATGTCACATCAATTGGGAAGGTATGATATGAAAATCCATTTATGGAAAAATACTGGTTGACTGGATGTTTTAATTAAAAAATAACTTCCTTGATTTATCTTTTTTTTGGCTAGGAAGAATGTTCATATCTATTAATTTATATAAAAAATAATCATTATATAATTGACTAACATTACTTACCTGTAATAAAATTGTTATGGTTGTACAGTATTCTACTGTTAAGCCTGATTATGTCGACAGTAATATGTAATATGCAGGTAAGTATCATTTATGAGTTGTCTCTGAAATTGCATGTTTTCCGCTCAAAATGAGACTTAGATCACAAAGAGAAGAAAATATAGAAGAAAATATATATGAATCAGAAGTTTGAAGAAAAAAATGCAATAATGGTTGGCCTGTTGAAAATAGTTCAAATTAATTTCATACAAAAATAGTTTGCTACAAAGTGCTTGTGTGACACATCAAAAACAGCGACAGTATTGTCCTTAATATCTGTTAAATTTCACTTAAAACTGCTAAAATATTTGCAGAAATATATTAAACTTGCTTGAAGAAAGTTTGCTAAAATGTTACTAACAGTACTAACAGAAGGCAAATTGATAGGTGAGTATCAATTTCCCTAGTAAATAAAGTTGATTTTTTGTGATAGATGTGATTTCATCTGTTATCTATATAGTGACTGTTGTATTGACTTATAAACTCAGAATTGCAACTTTATTTATAGAACTATTAAGTTTGTAGTTATATTAATTAAACTTTTATGTTGTTGCATTTTAAATGTCAAGGTTCTGACTAATGGATCCAAACAAATCAGAACTCTGAGGCTTGAAGCTTCCTCAAAGAACATAATATCGGCACGGTTAAAAGTGAAACCAACTCTAAAGTTCCCCCAGGAATTCAATGTAACTAAATGTAGCACTCCCCTCCCCTTGTCTATGCCATTGATCATGCTACCCAATGAGGGAAATTGGCGGACTCCATGACACTTCTTCTCTCCACCTTCGAGCATCTGTGGGAATGACCTTGGTTCCCACAGGATCGCTCCGTGTTTAGTCTAGCAATCCTTTCGCTTTCTTCCCCCTCTGTGTGGCAACTGAGAACAACAAAGATGGCCTTAGCCAGATACATTTCAGAAGCCGACATTAAGATTGTACTATCTAGAATTATTTTATGTCTTGTGACATAAATTCATAAATATTCTTTTTTTTAATGCCTTCAAGTCAATTCTTAGACAAGTTCCTGCAGCTTTCTTGGCAAGATTTCAGGTCACCCAGTTGGCTTTGTGCCTAAGGAGGAACTAGAACTCACAGTCTTCCTAATCACCATATTAAACTGGCCTTCATACAGTGCAGTAGAGTCCATTATTTTTCCAAATTAATTCAAATATTATAACCAGATTCATATTTCTAAAACTGTGCTCCAGTTGAAGATTATACCTTTACTCCATGAGTCAGATTAAAGAAAAAAGCATGTAATTTATTGTTATAGATTCGGATTTCACAGTTATGATCTTTAAAGATCATAACTTTCAGGAAGTGTTTTTTCCTTTACCCTTTACACTATCTGGTATTTCTATTTTACTCGGCCATGGTGGCAGAGTGGTTAGAATGCAGTATTGCTGACTAATTCTGCTGACTGCCGATTGCCAGCAGTTCAGCAGTTTGAATCTCACCTGCTCAAGTTTGAGTCAGCCTTTCATCCTTCCAAGTTCAGTAAAATGAGGATACAGATTGTTGGGGGCAATATGCTGTCTCTGTAAACCACTTAGAAAAGCTGTAAAGCACTATGAAATTGTATGTAAGTGTAAGTGCTATTGCTATTGCTATTCTGCTTGTGTAGCTGATATGTGAAATTTAGGGTAATGCTCATACAAAATGGGAATTCATCTTAATCCAATTATCCGTCACAGCTACCTTTAAAACAATAGAATTGATTTTATAGATTACTATATCTTTAATACTTGTTTTTGTTGAAATATGAGGGTGTACTTAGTACTTTTGTGTATTCAACATTTTTTGTTCCATAGTGTTAGAACTGCTATCTTACGCTGAGCTTCACAAATATTAGCTGCCAGTCTACCATAGACTATGAGGGGAGGGAGCTGGATGGGAGAAAAAAGACCACTGATTGTTCCTTACAGAGCAGACAACAACTCAAGGTCAAATTACAAAGATTGGAATGTAATGGCTAATGGCTTACCAACTAGCCTGCCATGAAAGAGACCATTCCCAAAACAACTTCTTAAAAGTTAATTGGACAAAATGCATTTGCAAAGGGGAGCAACTGGGAAGGGTCTGACTGGGAAAAATTTAATTGGGGAAATTTGGTGTGCAAATACTTAGTTCTGGCTTTGCAGTACTGTCATCCACTTGGCTTTTAGTAAAAGTATACCTTTCACTACGCAATGGAGTTGAGGGTCTTTCTTTGCTAAGGGATCAAGTTGGGGCAGGTGTGACACATTCTATAGTTGATCTGGTAGCTTAGCAGAACAGGATTTAGGAACAATGACCCCGCCACCACTCAACACAGAAGACTACTGCTGAGCAATCAGTCTGTATTTCATTTTTTACTTCCTTTTGTTTTAAAATACTATTAATAATGCAGTCTATGAAATGTTTTCTTTTCTTGTAAAAGAAACTTTTGGGATTTTTTTATCCTTTTTCTCAGCATGCTTGAGAATTCTTTTAAATTTGTCTTAATTATATTTTTGAGCTCACTTTATTGTGAGAAGATTGCTACTGTTGATTTTATTCTTTTCCTTTGCACTGCTTCTTATATTGTAAAATTTCTTGCACTGTCCATACATGAAGAAAAGACTTTCTTCATGTAATTCTTCAGATTTCATCACATTCTTAGGACGCTGCAGATTGCTGGAAGGATAATTTTACAGTAAAAATAAGAGTCACATACTTAATTTTATAGGTAAGTGAGTGCAAAAAAGGAGAAACTTCTGTACCAAAAGCCAATCCAAATTCATCAGATTAAATGAGAATTAGTAAAAAAGTACCAAGAGAATTTTCTGTCAAGCATTCATTACAACATGGCAACATATGTATAATAATGAATGTATAATTTTATATATGACTCCTATAGCTCTTATTTTGTGAACTTTTTCAATGCACTAGGTAAAAATATTGTAGTTGATTAAGGAATATTTTTTTATTCTATGTGGAAACATCCATCATTTCTTCTCCAAGCAAACAGGGAAAAGTGGGGGGGAGGAGAAAGAAGATGCAGGCAATTCAACTGAGGCCTTGGTTTGCTGAGATAGGAGTATGCATTGCAGATCTGAAATCTGTTAAAAGAACTCTTAAAATTTTCCTGAAGCAAAATACAGCAATACAGCAATACAGCAAAATAAGTAATTTTTATTTATTTTAAATTTAACTTATTTTATGCTTCTTCTTTTTTTACTTTCGACAACTAAGTACAAACCCTTGGGCCTTCACAATATGTTCTCTTGCAAAGTAAAAATATTACAGTTGATATTTTAAAACATGGATTATTGTGTATAATTATGTTTGATTGGGCAGGGGGAACAGCTAGCAAATATTCTTAAAATATAAAATTTTAAAGATATGCAGCTAAAACTCAATGGAATTATAGCTTTCAGACTTTTCATAATTCTCAAATTAAATAATTAATTAAATTTTCAAATTAAATAATTGATTGCAAGGTGATGTAGCTATTGGCATTTCTTGTTGGTGCATTTTGATTATATAGTTATTACATAATCTGCAAGTACATCAGTACTATCTGTTATAGTTTATATGCTGTTAGGTAATTTGAAAACAAATAATTTATGGAAGCTTTTTAAGAAAATTATTAAATGTGATACAGGATAGATATTTTGGTTCTTTGGAACACGTTATATTTGTGATATGATATTTATCTTATTGTATTTTGGTATTAAACAAATGCATAAAACATATAAACACACAGACACAGACACACACACACACACACACACACACAGAGAGAGAGAGAGAGAGAGAGAGAGAGAGAGAGAGAGAGAGAGAGAGAGAGAGAGAGAGAGAGAGAGAGAGTATGCCATTTGTAACAGCTCTGCTTCTTTCACTACTTAATAAATTTTACTCTGAGAACATTTGTGCCATGGAATTATTTATTTACTATAGTTGTTAACCAATTAGGATTCTGGGTAGTAAATTTAAAATAAAGATAGCATAAGTTCTAAAATAATCAGTTGAAGGTACAACAAAATAGTTGGAAGAGTAGGAAGAGTCATCAGAGCCATCTGTAGAAAATGTGACAGGTAGTAATTTTTAGGTAGTAATTTTAGTAAATGAACAAACAATCTACATTTTAATTAATAAACTGTAGACAACACTTTTTATTTACTGTTCTAAGTCAATGGAAACAAGTTCTTAATATAGGTATCGGATGAAAAAGAACAAGGGGAAGATGTGCATTTAATGTATTAAGTAGATGGCTGTCCTTTATTTCTGATCAGTTTTAATGATAGAATGGCATGAATTCTGTATGGACTCTTAAAGTTAGTCCAGGACCCCAGTTTTAAAGGCTTCAGTTTCCATCAACATTATTCTAAAGTAGTGTTTTTCAAACTTGGCAACTTTAAGATATGTAGACTTCAGCATCCATAATTTGTCAGCCAGGATACTGACTGCAGCATTCTGAGGCTGAAGTGCATACATCTCACAATCATCAAGTTTGAAAAGGATGTTCTAAAGTATGTCAGTCAGGACCGTGTTTCTTATTTTATCATTTTGTTTTTAAATAATGTTAAAAGCTAATAATATAAGGTAATAATATTTAAAAAGGACTATATGTTGACATAGAGAGTATATATAATGACCATTACAATTGTGATCACTACAAATAAATGTTGTTTGGGTCATATCTGGTTTCATTTAACTTTAGTACTTCATTTGTACACATCAGAAATGTAATGAATGTACATTAGTTGCTTGTTTTTCATTTAGTTTACATTCTGTTATTTAGTTTACATTCTGTTACATTCTGTTAGTCAGAATATTAAAATGTCACTCAACTGTAAAATAATCAGCTTTGTATAAGAATCGCAAGCTAATGCATGGATGATGTAACAGCTATTCATATATAGAACTTTTTAAAATAATCAGAATCTGATAAACAGTAATTCATGTAGTATTTTCCTGATGAAAAATAGATAATTGGTTTCAGAAATTTCCAATATATACTCGTGACAGTCCTGCTGTGTTTACTAGTCTATATCTAGAAAGCAGATTTCAGTAATGTATTTTGTTATATGCATATTGTTAATCTTATAATCCTTTAATTGTTCACACAAATGTTGATTCCTAAAAAACATCAAGCTTAGTGATGAACAAATTGTCAGACTGTGTATGATTACTGTAATTGTAATAATAATTGTAAATGTTGACACAAGGTGGAAAATTCAAGAATCATTTTACAGTATATTTCTACTCAGAATTAAATCTCACTAAGATATATAGAATTTATTAATTGATCTTTATAATTTATTATAATATTGTAGCATTTATTACATCAGCTTTTTAAACTGATTTTAGACATACTTTTAATGTTTCCCTTTGTTAGGAGTTTGTATTTTTTATTAGGTTTTGTGTTATTGCTAATTTTTGCTAATTTTGCTAATTTTATTTTATAATAAACAAATTTATTACAATATATTATTTGAAATGGGAGAGAATCTACAAATAGTTTTGATTTGTGTTCTCTCTCTCTCTCTCTCTCTCTCTCTCTCTCTCTCTCTCTCTCTCTCTCTCTCTCTCTTTCTCTTCCTTTCTCTCTCCCCATGTGTGCATATGTGTTTCTTCTTTAAGAACACTATGCTTTACCATCTTTGGATGAGATACTCTGGTTGAGATTTACAGTGCTTAAGAAAAGGAATTGGTCGTAGAGAAGTATGCATTCTTTTAATAGCAAGTGTCATATGGTGACATTAAGCTCCACTGCTGTATGGCAGCATTAATGCTTATCATCTAATTGTACCTGTCAAGGAATCAGAGCTTGAATACTGCTCAAACTCAATAATGAGCTAGTTAAGGGAGAACATTTTAAATTGAAACCATACAAGATGGAATATTCTTGGATGAGGAAAAAACTAGCCTTTGGACTGACAAATCCAATCTCTCTGTGGTTGGATTTGTACAATGTAGCTGTGTTCCTTGATTACCACTGGAATTATAGATAGTGGGAATGACCAGATTAGGTCCATTCATACAAACAAGTACTAAACATAAAGTGTGCTTTATGATCACCTTATTTGCAGTCATTCATGCCTTGGATGCAATTTATCCTGATCATTGCAATGTACTTTATGTGAGACTCCATTTGAAAAATGTCTGAAAATTGCAAGGGATGATATGATTCCTGAATTGAAACTTCTGAACTTACTACCAGTTTCTTAACAGGCACAATTCATGGCAATTTAATATTTTGAAATTTTTTCCATTGTGTTATCTACCTGTGCTTCTTCTACCTATACTTGTCTTCTATTGTCTTCTTTCTATAGTCTTCTAGTCTCCCAGAAATTAGGAAGCTGGCAAAAACATATTTTTTCTTCCAGGTTTTCAGATGTGGATATGTTTATTTTAATGTTTTGATCTTAATTTTATTTTAAATTTATTATTATCAATTTGTTATTTTGTGTACTAACATTGTAGGCCCCCTGGTTTGTCAGATAGATAAAAAAGCTGGATATAAAACCAACTATTAATTTACTAATAGTTCTTATACTTTTCATTAAAATCTTTTTTTAAGTACAATGATCTAAAAATAGTGTACAGTTTAAAAAGAAAACCAACTTGCTTGTATATTGCTAACTAAATTCTAAGTAGTGAACTAATATTAGTCTGGTTACATCTAAATACTTCAAATCCCACAAGGTGCTGGAATGGATGTTTTGGGGTTCCCACTGAATTTAGTGAATTGAAATGTATTGAGGACTCATTTTAAATTCACCTATTCTATTTTTTCATTTCCTTGAACTAATTTATTGGAGTAGAGTGAATTGTGCAATACTGTGATCTCCTTCACTAGTTTGTTCTTTTATTTGGGTTCTGCCAATTTTACTTTCTAATACATTTAAGTGGCAAGACTCCTCCAGAAAATGGTGTTTTGAACAGCCTTTTTACCCTCTGCAGCTGATTTTTGCTGTCAGACTGGTTTTGGGCAGCCAAAGCTCGGTTTTGAAGGGTACTCAGAAATTTAAGTGGCAATGATATATACAGATAACTTCATACATGGTTTTCTAAACTATTTGCTACTGCTATTTCAGGTATTTTAGTATTCCTAGTTCACACAACATAATAATTGACAGACAAGGAGTTGACAGGCATAAGACTTGCAATGCTATATATAGTAGTTTAAATCTTTCTTTAGAGAGTTTCTCAAACAAAATCTCAACATAGGACTAATACAACTACTTCTGCAACAAAAATACTGCATAAGTAGCTGTTAAAACATTTGAAAGTAATGCAAAAATGGTTAAACCAATATGCAATTTCAACTGAGAAAAAATATGTTTTAGAATTAAGATGCTACATGGTTAATAGGTTTCTGCCAGATCTTTTCTTTAGGGCTGGAGAGAGTTCTCTTAACCACCAATTCTTTGCTGATATCAGCAGTTTAATGTTTCCAATAAAACATTTTTGAGGATTTGTGGATTCAGTGGTTTCTAAAGTATTGCTGTTGGCTACTGAAACCCTTCAATGACTTAATACAGTATTGACTTGGATGCTTTGTATAGAGTTGAGATAGTTCAGGTTATGAATCAGTACATGGGAAAACTATGTAGAGAAGATCAATTCCGTAAGTACTTTTTAACAGCAATAGGCATATAGTTTTTTAAGCAATGAAAACCCAGGGGCACAAGTGCCAAAAATATGTCACAAACCTCTTTGTAGAAAATACAGAAATAGTAGAAAATAGATTTTAACTTGCAAATAATGAGACAAGCAGATGTTCTGTCAACAAATTGATTGAATTCATTTAGTTCCAGACATTTGTTTTTGCTTTTTTAACCATTCTCTCTGCATTGTACAATTTCTGTTTTATATTAATTGTCCTCTACTTCCAAATGAGTATAAAATCTACAGTGGATTACAGATCAGTTATGATATATAAGTATTAAGAAACTTTTATTAATAGATATAGGCATACATGTTCATGAACAAATAAAGTGTTTAAAAAATCAGAAATATATATTTTAGTGTGGGAATCAATGAGTTGATAAAGAAATGTCCCATATCTTTTCTTGTTGTAAAATAGTACAATTTAGTTTGTTCATAAATCACACTTTACCTACTTTACTTTACTTCCCATTCCAGTTTATGTGAAAGAATGTTTAAAATCAAGTGAACAAGGAAATCATAAGCAGATTATTGTAGCTTTCTGTCAAGCAGCATACAGATGCGTAAAATATCAGGAACCAAAATAGCTACCTGCTTGTGTCATACCTAGAGAGAGAGAGAGACAGAGACAGAGAGAGAGAGAGAGAGAGAGAGAGACAGAGACAGAGACAGAGACAGAGACAGAGACAGAGACAGAGACAGAGACAGAGAGACAGAGAGAGACAGAGAGAGACAGACAGACAGAGGATGATCATTATCAATATTGCTCATAACATGACAAAATGAGACAAAATCTCATGTGATTTCCCATGCTGGCAAATTGTTCCTGGAAGTGATAAGTTAAGGCCATAAAAATAACCGGGAGTTCCAAACATATAATATTAATAAAATCCTATAAAACAAGTTAAAATGAAATTGGAGTTAAATACAATAATTTAATATATAGACAAGTAAAATAAGATAAAATTATATTTCAGTATCACCCCTACAATCTACCCCAATCAGTCCCACATATGCCGATCTTATCCGAACTATTTTACTCAAGTACTGTGCTGTGTTAAGTGTTGTTTTCAGATTCTGGCCACACATAAGATATGTTGTTTTAATATGGGATTCCCAATGGGTCATTTGTTTAATATATAAACCAAGGTACCTATCTCTCACCCTCTTATACAAACAACGATCAAATAGTATGTGAGCCAAGTCTTCTACCTCTACCGCTCCGCAAATACAGATACGTTCATCATATGGAATAAATGGAATCTCCCACATCTGACCATTGCATCAAGCTGTTCAAATCTTGCTTGCGTAAAAATTTCCCTAGGATGTTTTGGCAATTGTAACTTTAAATAGCTGTCTATTTGAAAAGTATGTTTATATTTACTCAGCCATTTCAAGTTACCTGCCTTATTAAGAGTGGCTGTATCATTTTGTGCTTCTATGTCTATGATTCTTTGAAAAACTTTTTTTTTCTTGTTCACCTGCTGCACAAGAGGCAGGAAGGCCACTGCTTCTTACAAAATTTGTCAATTTGTCAAGAGGTTTGTAACTGTGATTTTATCTGTTCTAGTAAACATTTTGTTGATGTTGTACCAGTAGTTATATGCTCTGATTTTAGACAGTGCATGAATTGTATAAATAACAATACAGATAAAAAGCTCAAAGGTCATTTATAATACAATGATGCAATCTGCAAAACTTGCTAAATACTGTAACTTTGTCTAATCATATATATGGACAAATTTAAAATAAAATGTTGCAAATTCTTTGGCTTGATAAGTAAGCCAAAATACATAAATAATTTCACCTCTCTAAATAAGAACAGGGAAGAAAGGATACTCTCTGAATAAGCCTTTGTAGACAGCTATATCATGTGTGCAAAGGAATAATGTAGACCATTATCTCTTTTGCCAGTCTTCTAAAGTGTCACTAAACAAGGTTTATAAATTTGGCTTTTTTGAAATTGTTTATAACAGATAAGTAAAGAACTACACTGGTGACTTTGGGTGAGGAATTTGATGCTGTGTATCCTTCTTATAGCAAGGAGAATCAGAGCACATTTTGCTATAAGTCTTTTTTTTCTGATGCCATCTTCCCTTTTACATCTTAATTTGGGATTTGCTAACTGCCATGACATTCCTTCTCCAGAGTCAGTTCTTTGGCTTCCTAAAAAGAATATATGTATGTAAGAGCAAATAAAAATCCAACAGGATTGTAGCTATGCAGCATTAGACATAAACAAGAGGAAAAAGCACTCTTTCACAGATATTGATTCTTGTTTTGAGAAGGAATATTTTACCTAGCTCACTGCTTACTTTTGAATAAACCTGATACTTAGCAATTACTTTTTACAATTAAACACACAAACTGAGGTTGCAAGAGCTAGCTGTATTATGTTTAGATTTTGTTCTCTGCTTTTCTCAATATTTATATTCGGGCTCAACTTTTTGCATGATTTTAAAAGGCAAATACTGTCCAATTTTACTTTCAATCAAAATTGCTACTAAATAGTAGCAGTTTGGCAAAAATATCAAGGCCAAAGTGATTACAGATAGTTCTCATTTAGCAACCAAAATTGTGACTGGCACTTCAGTTGTTAAATGAATCTATTGCTAAGTGAAATCAACACTGTGCTTATGATCTAACTGTTTTTATCCAGCATTAGACTATAGTCAATGTATTTTTATTGACAGGTCAGTATGATTCAGTTTTTCTGACGCTAGCTAGTTTTTTTTTTATACTGTCTGTAAAACTAGGCAGACCTTGATCACCCATTGATTACATCATTAATGGTAATATATTGATATGTCTTCTTGTATTGGTTTTGTTTTATTTGAATGTTTAATTTATGTGTTGGCCTTTGGCTGTAATAATAAATTGATTTGATTTGATTTAACTTCAGCTTTCCCTTGCTTTACAGACCTGCAAAGGTATCAGATAAGAGGTTTGGTCATATAGTTTCGGTTTCATCACCATTGTAAATCCAAACAGTCACTAAACAAGGTAGTCAAAAAGCAATGACTACCTGTTATAATAGAAATCAGGAACAAGATTATGAAAAATATAGCATTCCTAGAAAGTATCAGTTACGCTGTACCAACTGTCATTGCATAAACTAGGATTCTTTTAAATAGATAAGAAATGGCGCACTACAAATGAATTGAGATATTGGGGATAAACTAACTGGGCTGCAATTTTATGCATAAATCAATATGAAGGATGAAATCCAGATCAGAATCATCATCCACAAACTAACCGGACTGAACCATCTGATTTATTTCTAGTCCTAAAGAACCCTCATACACACACACACACACACACTTTATTTTAATTCTCATATAGGTTTGAAGCACCATTAGAGTGTGTTAAGATGCATTATTATTGTCATACTTAATTTATTGAAAGTAAATACTGAAGTAAATAATGAAGAAATATAACTAAAATGTATATTTTATATTTAAATTTATATATGGTATATATACTTTATGTATACCAATAAATAGATAATATAATAAAATGAATGCTTTTATTATGTACTTAACTATGAACTATATTTTGATTAATTATATTTTTATTTTTTAAAATTAACTGAATATATAAAATTATTGGGGGAGGACCTATGTAACAAAATTTGCAATGTCTTCTTGAGGTATTCTAAGAATTACAAGTGTGGTAAGGGGAATGTAACATTCTTTAATGAAGTTATTGAAAATAGTACTAATGAAACAGAAATCCAGGAATAGATAATAATCGGAACTATGCCAATTATGTTGTTGTTGTGGTTGATTTTACCTTAAATGAGTACTGAGTTTATATACTAAATACTGAAATATAAGACAGTAATATATTCTGAATTAGTATTCATGTCTGCTGTGCTTTATTATTGAGAAATATCTTGATATGCTATTTTTCTTACAACTTGTGGTTTGCTAAATCCAATAGTATTGATGTGTATTGTCAGTTGTCAGAAGTTCAATATATTTATAGTTTTTGTTGGGACTATAGTATTTATCGAATCATAATAATGGATCAATCACAATTTTTGCAGGTTTGATATACTGTAGTTACTACTGTTTTGTATTGGGAGCAAAAGGTCAATACTTTAGGCTCATTATAGATTTTTCAAAGTTTAACAATTTAACTTTTTGTGAAAGATACCAGTTTGAAATAATACCAGTTTAGAGTACACTGTATGGTATATACTGTATGCAGTATTTTAAGTTATGAGATAAGTACAAAATTAATAACAGCCAAATATCTTTGAAGTGCAAGGAAGTGAACTTGCAGAGAGAATATGTTTTTGCTACAGTACATATTACAGCAAATTCTAACAATAAAAAATAGCTCACCAAACAGAGAGGCAATGACTGTGTCAAATAATTTTCAGGCAGTTCCTTTTCTTTGCCATTAACCCTTCTATTGCCCCTGTATTTCTGAGTGTGTACAATATTGCTGTGAAATATAAAAGTGGAAAAGCCCATTTTCATAATACTAATATCCCATTTTTAAATCTGGACTCAAATGTATTCAAAACTGATATTGTATTGCACTATAAGGTTCTCCGTTTTTGCTTCAGTTCTTCTGGATAGAAATCAAAGGGTAGAAGTCAACAGGGGCAAAAATAATTTGTCCAAAAGCACCGCTCACAACAAATTCACTCTTAATGTTGACCAATTGTTTCAAATAGTTCAAAGAGATTCCATTTAACCTATGAATATGTAGCCCCTCAGATACTGTATAATATCATCTCAGTGACTCCTTGCTCCTGAAAGCTCTCTTTCAGTTTCATATGACTTCCTAACTCTAATTGTGACCAACACTCCTTCCAACAGATGCCTTTTAAAATTAAAATATCATGGAAAAACAATGTTATTAAGACCAGCACTGTATGCTAGAGGAAATCTACATGTCCTTATTGAAGCAGTACATTAACCATTAAGGAAACGATTTTATTTGGAAGTCTACATGCATTTTAAAGAAAAAAAATTAAAAGATCAATATTTTCAAAGCTTTTAAGTATCAATTTAGTTGATGTAATTATAAGTGATAATGTTTTTCCTCCCCTGTGAACTTAGAACATAATTTATTTATTTTCTTTATTCTACCAAAGTGATTGCATAAAGCAATAAGTTATATTGTCAGTTACCAATATTTATTTTTCTTATAATTCCTCATTATCTATAATATGTAATATTAAAAATAGTAAATGCATAATATTAAAAACTTGGAAATTGGTGTTCTATAGTACTTTGAGTTCTTAATTCTCACATATGCTCTTCAATTAGGTTTTCCCTGAAGAAATCTATGTACAGTCTAGATTGTACAAATATTGATAATTAAATAATCCAGCCAAATGGTAGAGTGTTACATTCTGAATCTTACTATTACAGTTGTATTTAGGAGATTGCTCATAGCTTACTATTGTTGCTTAAAGAATTTTTCAGTTTTATTTTGGGCTAAAATTTTAAAACATAATAAAGAGGTACCACACACTTTCCTTGTTTTTTACAATGAATTTTGATATCTGTATTACTCTTGTTTTCCAATATTAAGATGTGATCCCACACACTATATTTTTTTCATTCATGAAAATATATATCAAACAGAAGTAATTGAAAAACTGAACACTCCATACTTGGTATTTTTCATTATTTTGGAAACTGGAGAACTAAGGGATATTGTGACATTATGAGACTTTCAAAATTTACATTTTTCCATTTTCTAGAAATGCTTTGACCTTTTCATGCTCCTCCACAACTTGACTGAAATGGTGTTAAAAGTTCAGCTTTGTCATTCAGTTAATCCTTGATGAATATGACAATGTATGTGACATGTCTAAAAAGGTTTGGTTTAACAATAAGAAGTTAATGCTGGTCACATTTTTAACTCATTCAGGTTCAACTTTTCTGTGGTTAAACAATCTGAAAGAGACATTTGCTCCAAGTGATATCTTATAATGCTTCTTGAACTGATGAACACTGGTCCATTTTTTTATTTAAGAAAACGGTATGTATTGTTCGTGTTTAATTTCTGACAATTAAATAGTTTGCATTACTGTTTGATATTGTACTGTTTATGATTTTCTCCTTTGGTATCTTTGAAATATAATTCTGTTAAGCTCTCACACTAAAGCAAAGACAAGAGAGAAATCATACCAGTTCATGCAACCATAGCTGGAGCCTATATGCTTCTATGGGGAGTTTTCATATATACAATTCTAAATATTCTGTAGCTGCCAATATCTGAATCCAGATTCAAGAGGTTGAATTTTACTTTTAAGCCAACAGCCAACATTTTGTAAACAGGTTATTTCTATTTAATCAATAGATGTTTTAGAAATGTTGCTAAAAAAAAATTTCAGCTTTTCTTATATCTCTTTGGTAGATTTTAATTTTGAGAAAAAATATGATTTGAGAGAGATGGGGAAATAAGAAGGAAAAGGGGACAGAGAGGAGGAGGAGGAGGAGGAGGAGGAGGAGGAGGAGGAGGAGGAGGAGGAGGAAGAAGAAGAAGAAGAAGAAGAAGAAGAAGAAGAAGAAGAAGAAGAAGAAGAAGAAGAAGAAGAAGAAGAAGAAGAAGAAGAAGAAGAAGAAAAGAAAGAAAGAAAGAAAGAAAGAAAGAAAGAAAGAAAGAAAGAAAGAAAGAAAGAAAGAAAGAAAGAAAGAAAGAAAGAAAGAAAGAAAGAAAGAAAGAAAGAAAGAAAGATTATTTGGTAGTTTTTGGACATAATGGATGATTAAAATATGAGAAATAATATTTATTTACAAACCAATAAAATCAACAATGTTGTGACTTATGTCCTTCCCATTCCTCCAATAGACAGGTTCTTGATGAAAGATAAATAGTTAATTCCATGCATATAAGACTAGTTTAAACCTGTTTTCTCTGGCTTTTAATTGATTCTATTCTATTCTATTCTATTCTATTCTAAATTTATTTATACTGCTTATTTGCATTCTTTCAATTTGTTCTTTCTGTATAACTAATTTTATTTCTGTCATCTCTTAGAGAAGGGACCTACTTTCACTTCCTTTATCCCTTCTCATATACTAATAAATGAAGGACAATACTGTATCTAGATCCATGGATTGGAACCAATGTTTTAAGCATATATCCACCTCCACATTTGTACAAGAATTCAAAATGCACACAACTAAAACAGGCAAAATAATATGGCCATCTAAACTATTCAGAATCCCTGCCTAGCTGTAATATATAACTATTAATACTAGCTGTTGTTCTCATTCCTTCTTATTTTTTGAAATTCCTATTATTTTATCCAAGGAACTGCTCTTTAATGTTAACATTATAAAATCAATGATTACTTACAGAGTTCTTAACAATAGGAGGCTCTATTATGCACACAGAGAAAACAAATGGAACCAATGAATGTAATTTTAATTTTCATTATATTTACGCATCATACCCTAAAGCTGTAGATGTCTTCTTCATATTCATTCTTCCAGCATAACATTGAAGGGTTTAGGGATTACAAAAACCAGTAAGTGCAATGGAACTGAATTATAATTTAATTTAATTTGAAAATAAACCCCTGCCTATGTAAAATTAATGATGTTACAACTTTCTAAAATAGTTTTAGAACTTTAAAATAGTTTTATATTTTGTAAGGCCTAGAAGACTGGCAGTATTCTGTTAATTATTAAATTTCTACTTAAATAGTATAAACTAAATGCATTCTAGAAGCATGATATTGAAGATATGAAAAGATAAATCAAATACTATGTCATCTTGAAATATTTTCTATGAGCAGTATACTGCCTGCGACCTTTTTTTCCATTAAGTTTTTTTTAATTTCACTTCTCTATTTGGTGTGTCTTTATTCTTATTTTTCTAGTTTGTTTACTTCAGAAAAACTTGACATTAAAGTAGCAATTGAATTTCAGTGGGTTTTATTTAAAACTCAGTGGGCATTAAAATAGAAATTTATGATCAAAGCTCTCTGGGAATTAAAATATTACCTCCTTATATCACTTCCTATTAGGACAAAGTTTAATTACAGTGTATATTAGTTCATTTTCCCTTCCTATTTTAAATTTTTTATATATTTCTATTTTTTTTCTGGACATGTATATTCTAATTCTCCTAGTGATATTTTTTAAAGATAAAGAAACCTACTTCTGGAGGCATGATTTAAATGTACATAAGAACTGTTTATTTTAATTTTAAATATATGTTAGAAAATAATTCATGAATCAGAAAAACAAAAACTTAGTGTTGGCTGGAAAAAGTTGTTATTAAATATAAACACTGAACTATTGTAGAAAGTACTATTAGACCTAAAAATACACATTGTGTTCTGTCTACGAAACTAACATTTTTAAAATCTGATTAGGATATTGAGATCTCTAGATAAGTCCAAGGTCAGTTCCATTCACTCTTACATATTGTGACAGATTCTATTCTGCCAGAATTTTTTAAAATATATATTAAAAAACTTGAAATGAATATAGATTTCCATCTGTATTTTTCTTAATGTACATGTTTTCAATGCAGCATTACATAATGCTTTTTGCTCTGATATACTTTTTAAAACAAAACTTTGTGAATAGAGACTTGAACAAAAGTTACTAGAGTATAAAGAATGCTAATGGAATGCCAGTGTATTCCATAAGAGTTGTTAATGCGTATATTTATGATGCATTGGAAGGCGGCAATCTTAGACATACATATATAGGGATAAGGCTCATTGAACATAGTGATTCTCACTTTTGACTACTAGCAATTGTTCTAGGAATGTTAAACAGCTGGGAACAAAAAAAATTCAACATTATCCAAATATTATTCAACATGTGCTAAAGTCAATAATGCAATCATATTAGAGCAATGAAGTTGAAATACAGTAGCTGCTTTATTGTTGGAAGAACAAAAAAGAAAATTGCAGTATGAGTACTGATATATGTTACTGGTAATAAAAAAAATGAGGGGGTTGCCAGTTTTGAGCAATTATGTGTATGTACTGAAAAAGAACATATTGTCATCAAATAACCTATTCTCCTGTTCACCGTCCCTATTTATATTTTATATATAATTATTATGTAGTTGACAATTGTGCAAAATGTATAACTGTCATGACAATTAGTTAGCTTGTTGCTGTTTAGCTGACAAAGGACTAGATATCATTATACAAAAAAGAGTGTGCATGGTTGTGGTAGTGACTACTATTATTTAACAGAATAACAGAGTTGGAAGGGACCTTGGAGGTCTTCTAGTCCAACCCCCTGCTCGGTAGGAAACTCTTCAGACAATTCAGAAAAATCTCTTCTTCAAATCTCTTCTTCAAATTTTCCAGTGTTGGACCACCCACAACCTCTGGAGGCAAGTCATTCCATTGATAAATTGTTCTCTCAGGAATTTTCTCCATAGTTCTAGGTTGCTTCTCTCATTGATTAGATTGCGTCTTGTACTGTCTTCAGATGCTTTGGAGAATAGGTTGAGCCCCTCTTCATTGTGGCAGCCCCTTAAATATTGGAACACTGCTATCATGTTATCCCAGTCTTTCTTTTCATTTCCTGCTACTGTTCTTTCTATGTTTTAGCTTCCAGTCCCTTAATTTTCTTTGTTGCTCTTCTCTGCACTCTTTCTTTCAAGATCATTTTTATATCATGGCAATCAAAACTGGATGTAATATTACAAGTGTGGTCTTACTAAGTCATTATACAGTGGTACTAACACTTCATGTGATCTGTTAATGCACCCTAGGACTGCACATATATGAAAATTCAATGCAACATAGAAAAGACTAGATTAGAAATCAAACTCATCTACTGTGATGTTGAAAGTTTGCCTACTTCAAGGGCTTTCAGAATGCTATGATTTTATTTTGTCTTTTGGATCCTGCTCTGGGTTTGGACTTGATAGCCTGTGACTTTCCAAGATCATCTACAAATACCTCTGTGGTCATGCCATTGTGCCTCTACTGATTGTGTCAACTTTACCACCTCCAATAGAAGATCTAGAGAAGTCTAGCAAATAAATTTCTACAGTCATACCTTACAAAAATGAAATTTCATATAAATTATAAATTTAAATTGAATTGAATTGAAAATAAAATAATGTCATTAAATGTTTACATCATGATTTAATAATTTTACATTTCTGCAAGATTTAGACAATAAACTCTTGATTTGGCAGATTTGGTAGACTTCAGGTACAATGGAAAATATTTTCATCCAGTTACTTGGGGAAGCAGCCCCCCCAAATAGGTACTATTTTCCCTAGAAAATTATTATGTTTCTTCTCACACTTTGTATTTGACTAGGAAGGAAGGCAGTAGGAAGATTTAAAAGGGCTGTAGAAATGGCAGAAGACTGAATAGTGTGTCAGAGTGGTGGCATCAACAATTGCTTCATTGGCAGAAGGAGGCTAGGAAGTTCAGGTGAGTGTCAGGGCAGGGCAGGGCAGGGCAGCAGTGGGCAAAACAAAGGAGGACAGATTTGTTGAAAGATCAATTGGATGAAATGGCAAGCTGTGGATTTATATTAGGCTAATGGCAACAGCGGTAACTTCTTTCCCTTATCTTCATTCTTCCCTGACCAACGCATATTTGTTTACAAAGGGTTGACCTAATGCTGATGCTAAGAATGATGTCTCTTAGAAATCTGTCTTCATAAGTACCCATTAGCATACTGCTATGACTTTGTCCTAAAAAGAATCTTATCATGATGGATTCAATTTCCAAATATGCACATTTTGCAATAAATAAATGAATAAATAAATAAATGAAATCCTCATGCTTCAGTTTGCATTAAATTTTATAACCTTATTATGTCAGTGATTGAACCTCATGCGTATTTGCTCATGTAAAATTATGAAAAAGCAAAATATCTTTTAATAACTTCTAAATAAGTAACATACTTTCCACAGAAATCTGTGATGGATAAATTTAGTGGTATTGCATTTTAATTTTTAAATATTTGTTACCATATATTCAGATTTTAATAAATACATAAATTAATGCAGTATTTTGACTTTTAAACATCCACAACAGATTCTTTAGACTTCAAAGAATTTAATATTGGTATTATAAAGGGCTTTTGAAGAAAACTATTGTAACATAAAAAAAACTGCCTCAATGTGACGTATTGTTTTTGAAAGTGTTTTATTACTTTAATTTTCTGACTTAGTAAAGTAACAAGCAGCATACCAGAAGAGAAACTATTACAGTATTCACAATTTATTAGAATGCTTAAGCTGGTTGAAAATGTTATATGAAACAGAAACCCAATATCTAGCTGAAAAAATTGGATAAGCTCCAACATTAACGTTGTAGTAGTTTTCCTTAGAGTATTGTCTGTGACTGATAAGTTGCCTAGAATATGTACATTTTAATAAATCTGTGAGTTAAGATCTCTCAAACTTTTAAAGTTCTATTCATTTCTGAAAGTTTATTTCTATTTAATTTGGAAAGCATATCTCTCATGGCTTCTTCTTTGCTTCTATAAATGAAATTTACTTTTCTGTGTGAAATGATCCAATATATTCTGTGCCTTTATTTTAATTTTGTCTGCACGACTATTAACTCCTAGGGTTAGAGAATTGTCAAGCCAGGATGGTTGTATTTAGCATGTCTTTTTTATTTGTTTAAACCCTGTTTTATAGAAACTATATCACTTTTTATGTTACATCAAAACATATAAGAATAGAAACCTATTCCAAGATACTGTCAATTTCATTACAGAAATTGAATATATATAACAATATTCAATATATTGTTATAAAAATTGCTTTAATTGTGATAATATTCGTAATGTTTATACTGTATGAATATTTATACTTTGTTTTGGCATTTTTATGTTTTAATTGTAAGCCACCCTGAATCGCAAACATGAAATGGATGAATTTATTAATTGAATTAAATAATTTACATAAATATGAAATAATAAATTAATTCATATATGCATAAATAAGTTCAATGATTCTTTAGCAGGTGTACTATTCAATGTCTTACTCTAATATGTGGAATAGTTGTGCAGACATCAAGTTGATGGAAGTTACATGTTTATCAGTGAAAATCAAGGATACATAGAGTTCCTTAATCCCACCACTATTTTGCCACCAAAGGATTACAAGACATTATTCAGAAATGGGCAGTTAATATTTCTACAAAACCAAACTTAAAAATATAGTGCAGCTTAATAGAGTTTCATAAGATGTGATTTATAGTATAATGGACTTCAGTGCTTTTGCAAGCTTTGTGAGTCATTTGTGAACTGCTTTTATCTTTATTGATTATATGTGGAAAGGTTTTTTTTTAATCATGCTTATTCAATATTTCAGTATCCCCAATTATGAAAGTTGAAAAGCTATCATACAGGACATGGGCTAAATGAATATAGCTTTTAAAATGCCGCAATATTACATTGAATTTAAAGCAGTATATTTGTTGACTAAGGGCTAAAGTACAAATGAAAGCCCTACACTGTTGGGATCTTTGGTTATCTATGCTACTCTTTAAAAGAATAATGATTTGGAAGTTTATTGCTAACTGAAGCATAAAAAATTCTTCTAGACTTTCCACAAACAATCCTGAGCAATATTAGATGAGTCAACCAGAGTTAGTTCAAAGTAAATTGCTCCATTTTCATTGTGAGGACACTGTCCTTTCAGTTGATAGACTGCAATGGCATACTGTCAAGTGTTTTTTCCCCTTTTAAGTAACTATCCTGATTACACTTTTTCAAAGCATATTCCAGAGATTCATAATAATTAAGAGTTTGTCCACAACCCTTATGAGCTATTTGTTTCCTTGCATCCTTTTATACTATCTTGTCCTGAACTTTGGCTTTTTGTCATTTCTTACTAACATGCTTTCTGATCATTGTGTTTTGGTTCTTTTTAGTGCAGGTTGTAAATGCAGTTCATGCTTCCGATTCATCTGCTGGTGAAATTCCATGTCCCTTTCTTCATTTTTCATGAACAACCCTCCAGGCTAATAAAGCCTAATGCCAATCAGAATTCCATTTCTTAAAGAAAAACCTTGAAAACTCCTAACTCAAGCCATGGTTTAATTAAGAATAAGTAACATTTGTTCAATTTTGATATATCTCATTACAAGAGAAAACTGGGAAGAGGGGAGGGAACCTACTGTTGTATAAGAAGAGAACAGAAAGAGTGAAGAGAATGAATGAATGCACCTCACTAGTTTTCAAATCATAACGGTATTTCAAAAATTGTTACGATCCCATTGATCCTATGTACTTGGCTGGATAGTGGGAACAATAAACTAGTGGAATGGCTTGCTTTCACTGGAGGCTTTTAAAAAGAGACTGGACAGACACTTGTTGAAATGGTATAGGATCTCCTGTTTGAGCAGGGGGGTTGGTCTAGAAGATCTCCAAGGTCCCTTCCAATTCTGTTATTCTGTTGATTTTACAAGAGATTGTTAGCTGGAAGATACTAACGAGAATTAGACTGAATCTATCTATGTATTTTAATTTATAGGGTTAGGGTTAATTCTGGTGTTGATAATCCAACATTTAGATGCTACTCTCATTTTCTTTTAAGTTTAATATTTTTATCATAAATCATTAGTTGCTAAAATAATAATAATAATAATAATAATAATAATAATAATAATAATAATAATAGTAATAAAATAATAGGTATTTGTATTATGTAGTTAGAAAACTAAAACCAAGATTACAGTTTTCTGTTTTGTGTTCATGATCAGATTTCAAAGGCAACTACAAATAACTACACACAGCATAAAATAATTTAGTACAAAAGATAAATGATAATAATATGATCATGATTTTAGAATTTTACATTGCCATTGTCACATATGAGATATCCGTCCTGCTTGAAATTCCCAAGCATAATATGGAACAATAAATACTCATGAATATACAGGAAAAAAGACACATCCCTAAAGCTCAAATGGAGAGTAATTATTAAATCAACTGAACCATATATTAACTTCAACAGTTCTGCAGTAAATTGATTTTCTTACAGATCTGATTTGTTTTTAAAATGATCACTGTAACTTTCAACAATTTGTGTTAAAAAATGTTGGTAGAGCTTCTTTTATAATGCCAGAATTCACAATATGTTGAATATCTGATTCTATGTAATTTCTCAAGCACATAAATTGCAATAATAGAAATGACTACAATTCATTTATTATTACATAAAAATAGCATAATCTGACAGAAAATAGACAACTTTCAGTTATTTAATGAAAAAGAAAGTTGCATTTCTCCATTTCTAAGAAAGTTAAATGTTTATTTAAATGAATGTTGAACTTTAAAAAGCAAATTTATATAAGTCTAATTTTGTAAGAATTTATTCCTGCCCCATTGCAGTTTGAATTGTGAAATTTCAGCAAAAGACATTGGAAACAAAAGCAATATTTTAAAGGTATTATAAATAGTATGTTTGTTTAGGCTCATCTTTCTAGAGGAGAAGTATTTTCACTGGATACATGGAAATTTATCGCTTACAGAACTAAGCTCTTTGATGAGCTGTTACAGTTAATCACAATATAACAACAATCTGAGTGTCAGTTAAATCTGATTAGCTGTGAGTAACTAATCATAATTTAGTTGACTGGGAGTCTGTGAATGTTTTTCCCTTGAGCTATCTGACATGCTGCTACTCAAGTTGGCAGTTTTCCAGTTGTATATAATAGTAGAATCAGTGGAGGCTTGCAGCATCTCCAATTTTCTTTAATGATCAATAATATCCTTCATGAATTTTCTTGACTGTTAAAAATTATTCTCTTTAGAAATGATCTCTGTGGTTTTATTTAATTATCCCCCAATTTATACAAGACTATCCTCAGTCTTCCAGTACTTTAAACATAGTTAAACTTCACAGATGCTGCAAACTATTTAAACTATATCAGATACAATGACTTCTGTATTTATATTCTCCAAACTTCAATAAAACCAGAGAAACAGACACGTTCTCAGAAGCAAAGATTTCATGGGCTTCTGTATGTTAATCACATTTTTTCAATCAAATAAAAGTGAGCATAACATTATGTTTTTGTAATAGTACTTTGTATCCAAATTTGGCTTCGTAATTTGATATTCTGAATTATATAATCTTACCTTACCGTATAAGAGCAGTATTGCTCTACAATTTCTCCATTTTTATATGTGGGTTATATTCTATTTTTGCAAACCTATATTGGAAAATTTTTCACATTTTTTATTTTTACATTTCATATTATAATTATAGGTTATACTTAACATACATGCATTGATTAAAGACTTATTAGGAAACTATGAAATTAATTAAAGAGAAACAGATCCTTATCCCTGCAGAGGTACTCCTCAACTTACAACCACAATTGAGCATGGGATGATGGTTGTAAATGATTGTGATTGTTAAGCTGGCTGCCATGTGACCAAAGCTGATTTTACAGTCATTAAAACACACCATGGTTGTTAAGTGAACACAATGGGGTTGGACTAGATGACTTCCAACATCCCTTGCAACTTTATTATTATTATTATTATTCATAAATACCCTAAACAAATAACTGAAGTGGAAAAAATGACATATTTTAATGCAATGAGAAATCAAGCTCCAAAACAATAGTAGTTGTGTTTCCTTAATTTAATAGTGCACTTTTTAGCATCTTATATTGTCTGTGACTTCAGTGTGTTCCAGAGGTTTGATATGAATCTGAAAACGCTTATCTGTTTAGTCATTCAAAACTGTTGGACACTTTTCTTTTACCAACTTCTAAAAATGCACTTATGACCATTTTAAATTATATATTATTTTCAAAAAACAGCAAATATATATATATACATTTTTATCATTTGTGTATATTTGAAGAACCAGAATCTATGTCAACTGTATATTTCCAGAGCACAGAACCAGTCCTCACCTGCTGATTGAACTTCATCCTATTGTTTATACTCTATGGCAAGTTATGTCTCTCTAGTTTAAAAGAGCATATGTACACTTAATAGCTCATGGAAATGTATATCTTTTATATTAAAATTTCAATCCACCTTACTTATTTCATTTGGGGAGCGATGATGGTAATAAGATGCTGAAATGTCATTAGATCATTATTATAATCTTTACCTTGGGAATAGAAGTATGTTGTTTATAACTGAGAAAAATTAAGATCCACACAGTTTTTTACAATTTCCATTTCAATTTTAGTAAGTTAACTGTCTATTACAATTTTAGTGGACTTAATTGTTGTAGAACCTTAGTTCTTCTAAAATGCTTATACTGTTTTTACTGTTTGTTGTTTGTGAACTCTTTCAGATATTAAAATATGAAAGATTTATAAATACAAATAAAAATATATTCTAATAATGAATAAAACACTTGTCATCCATTAATCATATAGGTTTTGAAATTGAGCATTAAAACCCTTCAACCTTTGTGAAATAAGAAATTAGCATGATAGATGACAGAATACAAAATATAAAGAATATAAATTTACTGATAACTTTTTAAAGTCTTTTGAAATCATCTCTTATATTGTAGATTTTAGAAAAATGTCAGTCTCAGGAGTTTTGAATGTCAACAGAAAACAAATCATATTGTTTAGACTAAAGATGTTTTTCAAGGTTGATGGGTAAAAAATGATGAGAAATATATTTCTTTGTTATGGTTTTATATTTGTGCAGTATGATGAAATGTTCCTGCTTTTCAGTCAGAAAAACTAAATTTAAAAAATAAAGTTTTAACAAAGTTAAAACATACTTAATTGAAAATATTTAAGAGTTCTAATTACAGGAGGTTTTCTTGAATTGAGATACTTCTTTTTAACAAACTAGTTATTAGTATTGAAGGAAAATTGATATCCGGTAAATCCATTCACCTTACAAGGAATTAGTGCTTACACTTTTTAACAGAACAACAGAAAAAAAGCCAATTTGGTGTGGTGATTAAAGTGCTGACCTAAAAACCAGGAGACTGTAGGTCTAGTTCTGCCTTAGGTATGAAAGCCATCTCAGTGACTTTGGTCCCCTAACTCTTGCTTAGCCCATCTCACCTTGCATGGTTGATGTGGGAAAATAGGAGGAAGAAGGAGTATTAGATATGTTCATCACCTTGAGTTACTTATTAATCAAGGCAAGATTTAAAACTCTAATAAATACAATAAATGAAAATATGTGGCTTAATTTGGGATTGGAGAGATAGGTTTTCTCCTTATCATATTTTTTTTATATATATGAGGTTTAACTGTTTTAATTCATTTATTTGGCAATTTATTGTTATCAAGAGATCTAATTTGAATATAAGTAATTATCAGTATTATAATCTACCTGTACAGGGTGATCTCTTTTGAGATGGTCGATAACAACATAATAACATATCAGTGGGAGCATCATCAGTAATGTTAAAACTTCATGATAACAAAATAGAAATTGAAAACCATATATCAAAATAATGAATTACATATTGTGTAACAAGCCTGTAATACAATGTATTCTGTGTATTAAAAAATTATGGTTGGTAAAATATGGCCATGGACCATATTTTAATAGTAGTTAGCATTTTAACAAATGATTCTTTAAAATAGTGCTATGTTATAGTTTTTATTTCCTTGATTTTCAAGTTCTTGATACTTCAATATATAAGAAACAAATAAAGCAAGGGTTTTTTATATTTTTCAGTGTGTGAGTAGTATATGTAATATTGACTTTTGAGGCTCATTTTTCTAAAAACCGTTGATTAAATAATTGGCGCAATGATTGGGGGGGGAATCCCATACTGAATATTACTGATAGGGTACCAGATATATGTTTCATAGAGGGATTCAGTTTTATTTTTATAGATTGGTTTTGATCTGGATGAAAAATTACTAAGCTGGATTAATAATGATGATGATGATGATGATGATGATGATGATGATGATGATGATGGAAGGGACCTTGGAGGTCATCTAGTCCAACCTCTTCTTTGTGGCAGCCCCTGAGATATTGGAACACTGCTATCATGTCACCCCTCGTCCTTTTCTTCATTAAACTAGACATTCCAAATTCCAGCCACCATGTGGTGGTGATGCTGTCTAACCCACATTTTTCTATCTTATCAAGTAGTAGGTTGTGATCTACTTTATCAAATGCCTTACTGAAGTCCAAGTAAATTATATTCACAGCATTCCTCTGATCCACTAATTTTGTCACTTGCTCAAAGAATGCAATAAGATTTGTCTGGCATGATCTATTTTTGACAAACCCATGTTGGCTTTTAGTAATAACTTTGTTTGCCTCTAGGTGTTCGCTGATTCGTTGTTTGATTATCTTTTCCAGGATCTTCCAGGTATTGAGGTCAGGCTGATAGGTCTGTAATTTCCTGGGTCCATTTTTTCCCTTTTTTGAAGATGGGAACTACATCAGCTCTTTTCCAGTCCTCTGGCAGTTTCCCAGTGCTCCAGGATCTTTGAGATCACATCTGCCAGCTCCTTGAGAACCTTGGGATGTAATCCATCTGGTCCTGGCGATTTGAATTCGTCTAGGCTGGACAGGTGCTCACGTACCATTTTCTTGCCTATCTTAACTTGTGTTTCTATTCTGTTTTTTATGGCCCTATTTTTGATAGGTTGGTCTGTTTTTTCCCTTTGTGTAAAGACAGATGCAAAAAACGAGTTAAATAGTTCTGCTTTCTCCCTGTTGCTTGTCACCTTCTTGCCACTTTCACCCACTAATGGACCAATCATTTCCTTCACTTTTTTCTTGTTTTTTACATGTTGAAAGAAGCTTTTTTTGTTATTTTTGACTTTGGTCACAAGCCTTAGTTCATTCTGAGCCTTAGCTTTCCTCACTTCGTCTTTGTAGGCTTGGGCTATTTGCTGATATTCTGACTTAGTTATGTGCCCCTCTTTCCACTTTCTATACTTGTCCTTTTTATCTTTCAATTTGTCAGAGAGTTCTTTATGCAGCCATGCTGGTTTCTTTTGAGAGCTGTTATTTTTCCTCTTTGTTGGTATTGTGCTAGACTGGGCTTTTATTATCTCATTTTTCAAAATTTCCCAAGCGTCTTGAGTTGTTTTCCCCTTGAGGATTCTCATCCATGGAATCCTTCCCAAGCCCTCCCTAAGTTTATTGAAATTAGCTCTCTTAAAGTCCAAGACTCTAGTTTAACTGTGTTCTACTGCTTGTGCTTCCATAATGTTGAATTCTAATATTGCATGATCACTTCCTCCCAGGGTTCCTATGGCTTCAACACCTTCTATCATTTCATCTCTGTTAGTGAGAATTAGATCCAAAATGGCTAATCCCCTAGTTCCCTTCTCTACTTTTTGGGAGACAAAGTTGTCTGCTAGGTTTGCCAGAAACTTGTTTGATCTTCCACTTGGTGCAGAGTTTGTCTCCCGGTTGATGTCAGGGTAGTTAAAGTCCCCCATTACTATTGTGATGTGCTTCCTACATACCTTAGTTAGCTGACTAGCAAAAAGTTCATCTATTTCCTCTGTTTGGTTGGGTGGTCTGAGTATACACCTTGTGACATCTGTTTTTAGGCCTGATCTACCTTGAAGGGCTGATATCCTGACTGGTGCCAGCTTTCTGCAATTGCCAACAATTCAAATAGTACATGAAGAGATATGTCAGAGGGGGAAGTTTGTTTTTTTTGCATCACCTGTCAAGGTTCTGCTTGATGATCCCAATGAAGCACAGTTAAAGACATTTCAATCTCTAATGCAAAACTTTATTGAACACACCATATAGGCACTGATGAATAGAAAAACAGTTCTGGTTAAAGTAAAAATTAGAAATTAAAAATTATTAAAAATTAAAAATTAAATTAAATTAATAGAAGCTCCCCTCCCCCCTGACAGTATAAGTCACATTCCCCAATTAAGCATTAGACAATTGTTATGAGAGAAATCTTTCATTACTTAGTAAACAATCTGCATGACCTTGATTCCCAGTCTTCACAGCTCACACCTGAAAATGCACATTCCATTCATTCCCCCCTCCCTCTGGCTTTTTAGGTAAGCCAAGAAACAGAAATGGTCGAAGTATCATGAGGTTTCTTTGATGCTTGACATCAACATGGAGCACAGGACTACACCATGCATTTTCTAGACTGATAAAGGTGTAGATTATCTGGTATTTCTATTTAAAAAGAAATAGGGAAATAGAGAGATCTTATTAGCTGCAGCAGAAAATGTAGAATGGAATATTTTCTGATACTTCCCAATCTCTTCTGTCACCTTTTCCCCCTTTCCTAAGATCTGAGTTTGGTGAAAAAGCCAAATAGATATTTGATCCTTAATGGAAATTCCATCATAAATATAAATGTTGGGTGGAAATATTTCTTAGAGAAGAAAAATAGTTATTATTATGTCATATTGAAATGCTTTGAGGAAACTCTGCTGTTTATCCCAAAGGCCTGACTTTGCTACTCTGCATGTCATATAGCAGTTATGATTGCTAAAGTTTCAGTTGGTATAAGAGTTTAAATAATTGATATTAAATGTAATTCAGATAGCTCAAAGGATTAACATATTTGATAGCGTGTAAGGGGATTAATTGGTATAAGATTTGGGCAAGGGAGAAAAAAAACCATGAAAAAAACGGGTGGAAGCTAACCAAAGAGAGAAGCAACCTAGAACTAAGGAGAAACTTCCTGACAGTTAGAACAATTAACCAGTGGAACAATCTGCCTCCAGAAGCGGTGAATGCACCAACACTGGAAG